>NW_026644638.1:0-300000 GCF_030020395.1 Manis pentadactyla
CTATCTCTCTATCTTTCATCTGTCATCTGTCTACCTATCTGTCTATGAATCAATCATCTTTTTGTCTGCACAGCTATCCTTATCTACAGAACAGTTAACAACATAGCCTATGTCACTTCCCTACATTATGCTCCCAAAAATCTTGTAAGGTAACTAGGCCGTAAGGAGAGCACTGGGTTCACCGAGACACTTGCAGGTCGAGTCAGCCGCGTGTGCTTAGAAAACCAGTAAATGGTGATGCAGGGACTTGAACACGTATCTCTGTCCTCTGTCATCTTTTACATCCTTCTCGCTTGCTCACTGTATTTAGCCACATTCATGGACTAAGTGCTCACTGAAGACTTCAAGTATCCTTCATCTGGGCCTGTTGTCGACAGAAAAGTGTACTTGGTTCTTTGCACACCACCATGTTTGAGGGACAGCGGCGTGATCACTGCTGTTAGATGGAGGAACAAATATAAAGGAACACCTATTTCAAGACAGGAGCAGTTGGGAACAAAGAATGTGTTGTGGAGTGAAGTGTTTATTTGAGGGTACAAACTTCTGTCTTTAGGTGGTTATTACATCTTCACATTCGTGAACATCATAAAGCCCACTGATTTCAAAAGCCCAGATTCTTATTATCACAGCAACTCAGTTTTTGAGGTGAAAGAAAATGAGAAGTACGTTGCTGCACCACTAAAACTATGCCTGGGCCTTGCTGAAACCAAACAAAAAGAATTCACGGTGGCTAGATAGGGCTATTTCCTACTGACTCTCCTGGGGTCTCAAACAGAATCCATTTGTTTGTTTGTTTCTCAGTTTCACTTGTGTAGGTTACCTGTCCCCACACCTTCAGCTTGTAGTTTGTCTCTGTGCTTGGATCTCAAGTGAGTCTCCTGTAAGTAAGCACGTAGGTGTCTTGAGTTTTCATCCCCTCTTTTAACCCTGTGTCTTTTGTTTGCAGCAATCAGAGCCTGACCTTTTATTCTGAGGATTCAGAACTGTGCCCTTATTGCACTTAAAAATTTTTTTTTGTTATCACTGTTCTACAATCACGTGAAGTACATTATGTTTACTATGCTCCCCCTTCAACAATTCCCCCCACAAAAAATCTTACTGTCGCTGTCCATTAGCGTAGATGGATGCTGTAGACCCCTTCAACATATACACCCCCACAGACAGCATTACAGTTGCTGTCCATCAGCGAGTAGTAAGATGCTATATAATCTCTACTAGTCTTCTCTGTGTTGTACAGCACTCCCCATGCCCCCTCCGACCCCATGCAATATACATGCTAATCCTAATGCCCCCATTCTTTCTCCCCACACTTATCCCTCCCTTCAGACATACCCTGCCCAGTCCTTTTCCCTTTGGTAACTTCTGGTCAACTCTCGGGTTCTGTGAGTCTGCTGCTGTTATTTTCTTCAGTTTTTCTTTGTTGTTATACTCTACACATGAGTGAAATCATTTGGTACTTGTCTTTCTCCACCTGGCCCATTTCTATGAACATTCTACCATCTAGCTCCATCCACGTCATTGCAAATGGTAGGATTTGTTTTCTTCTTATGGCTGCTTACTGCACTTTGTAAACTGGATTTCATTCTTCCTTTTTGTTTGTAGTTTAGCTACGTGCTTTCACCATTCATCACCTGGTTATGAGCAATAGCTTTGTGTCAATCGATATGTATCTGTATCTATCTATCTATCGCTCTGTCTGTATATCTACCTAATTTCTATATAACAATCTATCTATCTCTCTATCTATCCTTCTCTGTATTTATCTATCCATCTATCTAGCTTCCTATCATATATCTATCATGTGTATCATCTATCAATCTATCATCTGTCATCTATATATATGTCTATCTATGAATCAATCATCTTTCTGTCTGCCCATCATCCTTATGTACAGAATAGTTAACAACATCACCTATGTCACTTCCCTACATTATGCTTCCAAAAACATTGCAATGTCACTAGGCCGTAGGGAGATCACTGGGCTCCCTGAGACACTTGCAGATTGAGACAGCTGCGTGTGCTTAGAAAACCAGTAAATGTTGTTGCAGTGACTTGAACCCGTATCTCTGTCCTCTGTCCTCTTTTACCTCCTTCTCGCTTGCTAACTGTATTTAGCCACATTCATTGACTAAGTGCTCACTGAAGACCACAAGTATCCTTCCTCTGGGCCTGTTGTAGACAGAAAAGTATACTTGATATTTTACTAACCACCATGTTTGAGGGACATCGGCGTGATCACCACTGGTAGGTGGAGGGACAAATAAAAAGGAACACCTATTTCTAGACAGGATCATTTGGTAGCAAAGTGTGTGTTGTGGAGAGACGTGTTTGTTTGAGTGTCCAAACTTCCCTCTTTATGTGGTTATTACTTCTTTACAATCGTGAATATCATAAAACCCACTGATTTAAAAAGCCCAGACGCATATTTTTACAGCAATTCAATTGTTGAGGTGAGAAAAAATGTGAAGGACATTGCAGTACCACTAAATCTATACATGGGCACTGTTGAAACCAAAGAAAAAGAATTCACGGTGGCTAGATAGGACTATTTTCTAGTGACTGTCTCTGGGAACTCAAACAGAATCCATTTGTTTCTTTGTTTCTCAGATTCACTTGTATAGGATACCTGTCCACGCCCATTCAGCTTGTAGTTTGTCTGTGCCTTTGGATCTCAAGTGAGTCTCCAGTAAGGGAGCACGTAGGTGGTCTTGAGTTTTCATCAGTACTTCTAAACCTGTGTCTTTTGATTTTAGCACTCAAAGCCTGTACTTTTATTCTGATATTTGAGAGCCTTGCTCTTACTGCAATTTGAAATTTTTTTTGTTCTCATTAATATACAATCACATGCAGAACATTGTTTACTAGTCTACCCCCTTCACCAAGTCCCCACCAAATCCCAGTTACAGTCGCTGTCTGTCAGCATGTACTAAGATGCTGTGGAATCACTACTTGTCTACTCTGCGTTGTACAGCCCTACCCATGAAAACCCACCCTACACATTATACATGCTAATCCTAATGCCCCCATTCTTTTCCCCCGCCCTTATTACTCCCTTCCCAGAAACCCTACCCATTCACTTTCTCTTTGTTAACTGTTAGTCCCCTCTCGTTTTCTGTGAGTCTGCTGCTGTTTTTTCCTTCAGTTTTTCTTTGTTATCATACTCCACACATGAGTGAAATCATTTGGTACATGTATTTCTCCGCCTGGCCTATTTGACTGAGCAAAATACCCTCTAGCTCCATACACGTTATTGCAAAAGATGGGATTGTTTTCTTCTTATGGCTGCTTACTGCACTTTTTAAATTGGATTTCATACTTCTTTCTTATTTGTAGTTTCACTATGTGCTTTCCCCATTGCTCTCCTGGTTATGAGCAGTAGCTTTGTGTTAATCGATATGTACCAATATCTATTTATCTGTCTGTCTATCTATCTATCAATCAATCAGTCATCTTTTTGTCTGCCCATCTGTCCTTGTGTACAAAACAGTTAACCATATAGCCTGTATCACTTTCCTACATAATGCTTCCAAAAATCCTGCAAGGTATCTAGGCTGTAGGGAGAGCACTGGGTTCACCGAGACACCTGCAGGTCGAGTCGTCCGCGTGTACCTACAAAACAGGAAATGGTTGTGCAGAGACTTGAACCCTTGTCTCTATCCTCTGTCCTCTTTCATCTCCTTCTAACTTGCTGTCTGTATTTAGCCACATTCATTGACTAAGTGATTCCTGAGGACCACAAGTATCCTTCCTCTGGGCCTGTTGTCGACAGAAAAGTAAACTTGTTGCTTTGCTCACCACCATGTTTGAAGGGCATCGGCGTGATCAACGCTGATAGGACGGAGGGTCAAATAAAAAGGAAAACCAATTTCTAGACAGGAGCAGTTGGGAGCTAAGAGTATATTGTGGATTGACGTATTTATTTGAGTGTCCATACTTCCCTCTTTAGGTGGTTATTACACCTTCACATTCGTGAACATCATAAAGCCCACTGATATAAAGGCCCAGATGCTTATTATTACAGCAACTCAGTTGTTGAGGTGAGAGAAAATTAGAAGTCTTTTGCTGCACCATTAAATCTATGGCTGGGAACTGCTGAAACCAAACAAAAATAATTCACGGTGGCCAGATAGGGCTATTTTCTACTGACTGTCTCTGGGGACTCAAACAGAATCTGTTTGTTTGATTGTTTGTTTTTCAGTTTCACTCTTGTAGGGTACTTGTCCACACACCTTCGGCTTTTAGTTTGTCTGTGTCCTTGGATCTCAAGTGAGTCTCCTGTAAGTAAGCACGTAGGTGTCTTGAGTTTTCATCCCTTCTTTTAACCCTGTGTCTTTTGTTTGCAGCACTCAGATTCTGACCTTTTATTCTGATGATTCAGAGCTGTGCACTTATTGCACATAAAAAAATTTTTTTATCATTAATCTACGATCACGTGAAGAACATTATGTTTACTATACTCCCCCCTTCACCAAGTCCCCCCATAAAACCTCTTCAGTCGCTGTCCATCAGCGTATTTGGATGCTCTAGACCCCTTCACCATGTACCCCCCAACAGACCCCGTTACAGTCGCTGTCCATCAGCGAGTAGTAAGATGCTATATGATCTCTACTAGTCTTGTCTGTGTTGTACAGTACTCCCCATGCACACCGACACCACGCATTATACATGCTAATCCTAATGCCCCCATTCTTTCTCCCCACACTTATCCCACCCTTCAGTACCACCCTGCCCAGTCCTTTTCCCTTTGGTAACTTTTAGTCAACTCTCGGGTTCTGTGAGTCTGCTGCTATTTTTTTCCTTCAGTTTTTCTTTGCTGTTATACTCCACACATGAGTGAAATCACTTGGAACTTGTCTTTCTCCGCCTGGCCTATTTCTCCATCTCCATCCACGTCATTGCAAACGGTAGGATTTGTTTACTTCTTAAGGCTGCTAACCGCACTTTTTAAACTGGATTTCATTCTTCCTTTTTGTCTGTAGTTTACCTATGTGCTTTCACCATTCTTCTACTGGTTATGAGCAATAGCTTTGTATCAATCGATGTGTATCTGTATCTTCTATCTAACGGTCTGTCTGTCTATCTATGTATCTATCTATCTATGTATCTATGTATCTATCTATCTATCTTCGTATCATCTATCTATGATGTATATCATCTATCAATCTATGTCCCTATCTCTCTATCTTTCATCTGTCATCTGTCTACCTATCTGTCTATGAATCAATCATCTTTTTGTCTGCACAGCTATCCTTATCTACAGAACAGTTAACAACATAGCCTATGTCACTTCCCTACATTATGCTCCCAAAAATCTTGTAAGGTAACTAGGCCGTAAGGAGAGCACTGGGTTCACCGAGACACTTGCAGGTCGAGTCAGCCGCGTGTGCTTAGAAAACCAGTAAATGGTGATGCAGGGACTTGAACACGTATCTCTGTCCTCTGTCATCTTTTACATCCTTCTCGCTTGCTCACTGTATTTAGCCACATTCATGGACTAAGTGCTCACTGAAGACTTCAAGTATCCTTCATCTGGGCCTGTTGTCGACAGAAAAGTGTACTTGGTTCTTTGCACACCACCATGTTTGAGGGACAGCGGCGTGATCACTGCTGTTAGATGGAGGAACAAATATAAAGGAACACCTATTTCAAGACAGGAGCAGTTGGGAACAAAGAATGTGTTGTGGAGTGAAGTGTTTATTTGAGGGTACAAACTTCTGTCTTTAGGTGGTTATTACATCTTCACATTCGTGAACATCATAAAGCCCACTGATTTCAAAAGCCCAGATTCTTATTATCACAGCAACTCAGTTTTTGAGGTGAAAGAAAATGAGAAGTACGTTGCTGCACCACTAAAACTATGCCTGGGCCTTGCTGAAACCAAACAAAAAGAATTCACGGTGGCTAGATAGGGCTATTTCCTACTGACTCTCCTGGGGTCTCAAACAGAATCCATTTGTTTGTTTGTTTCTCAGTTTCACTTGTGTAGGTTACCTGTCCCCACACCTTCAGCTTGTAGTTTGTCTCTGTGCTTGGATCTCAAGTGAGTCTCCTGTAAGTAAGCACGTAGGTGTCTTGAGTTTTCATCCCCTCTTTTAACCCTGTGTCTTTTGTTTGCAGCAATCAGAGCCTGACCTTTTATTCTGAGGATTCAGAACTGTGCCCTTATTGCACTTAAAAATTTTTTTTTGTTATCACTGTTCTACAATCACGTGAAGTACATTATGTTTACTATGCTCCCCCTTCAACAATTCCCCCCACAAAAAATCTTACTGTCGCTGTCCATTAGCGTAGATGGATGCTGTAGACCCCTTCAACATATACACCCCCACAGACAGCATTACAGTTGCTGTCCATCAGCGAGTAGTAAGATGCTATATAATCTCTACTAGTCTTCTCTGTGTTGTACAGCACTCCCCATGCCCCCTCCGACCCCATGCAATATACATGCTAATCCTAATGCCCCCATTCTTTCTCCCCACACTTATCCCTCCCTTCAGACATACCCTGCCCAGTCCTTTTCCCTTTGGTAACTTCTGGTCAACTCTCGGGTTCTGTGAGTCTGCTGCTGTTATTTTCTTCAGTTTTTCTTTGTTGTTATACTCTACACATGAGTGAAATCATTTGGTACTTGTCTTTCTCCACCTGGCCCATTTCTATGAACATTCTACCATCTAGCTCCATCCACGTCATTGCAAATGGTAGGATTTGTTTTCTTCTTATGGCTGCTTACTGCACTTTGTAAACTGGATTTCATTCTTCCTTTTTGTTTGTAGTTTAGCTACGTGCTTTCACCATTCATCACCTGGTTATGAGCAATAGCTTTGTGTCAATCGATATGTATCTGTATCTATCTATCTATCGCTCTGTCTGTATATCTACCTAATTTCTATATAACAATCTATCTATCTCTCTATCTATCCTTCTCTGTATTTATCTATCCATCTATCTAGCTTCCTATCATATATCTATCATGTGTATCATCTATCAATCTATCATCTGTCATCTATATATATGTCTATCTATGAATCAATCATCTTTCTGTCTGCCCATCATCCTTATGTACAGAATAGTTAACAACATCACCTATGTCACTTCCCTACATTATGCTTCCAAAAACATTGCAATGTCACTAGGCCGTAGGGAGATCACTGGGCTCCCTGAGACACTTGCAGATTGAGACAGCTGCGTGTGCTTAGAAAACCAGTAAATGTTGTTGCAGTGACTTGAACCCGTATCTCTGTCCTCTGTCCTCTTTTACCTCCTTCTCGCTTGCTAACTGTATTTAGCCACATTCATTGACTAAGTGCTCACTGAAGACCACAAGTATCCTTCCTCTGGGCCTGTTGTAGACAGAAAAGTATACTTGATATTTTACTAACCACCATGTTTGAGGGACATCGGCGTGATCACCACTGGTAGGTGGAGGGACAAATAAAAAGGAACACCTATTTCTAGACAGGATCATTTGGTAGCAAAGTGTGTGTTGTGGAGAGACGTGTTTGTTTGAGTGTCCAAACTTCCCTCTTTATGTGGTTATTACTTCTTTACAATCGTGAATATCATAAAACCCACTGATTTAAAAAGCCCAGACGCATATTTTTACAGCAATTCAATTGTTGAGGTGAGAAAAAATGTGAAGGACATTGCAGTACCACTAAATCTATACATGGGCACTGTTGAAACCAAAGAAAAAGAATTCACGGTGGCTAGATAGGACTATTTTCTAGTGACTGTCTCTGGGAACTCAAACAGAATCCATTTGTTTCTTTGTTTCTCAGATTCACTTGTATAGGATACCTGTCCACGCCCATTCAGCTTGTAGTTTGTCTGTGCCTTTGGATCTCAAGTGAGTCTCCAGTAAGGGAGCACGTAGGTGGTCTTGAGTTTTCATCAGTACTTCTAAACCTGTGTCTTTTGATTTTAGCACTCAAAGCCTGTACTTTTATTCTGATATTTGAGAGCCTTGCTCTTACTGCAATTTGAAATTTTTTTTGTTCTCATTAATATACAATCACATGCAGAACATTGTTTACTAGTCTACCCCCTTCACCAAGTCCCCACCAAATCCCAGTTACAGTCGCTGTCTGTCAGCATGTACTAAGATGCTGTGGAATCACTACTTGTCTACTCTGCGTTGTACAGCCCTACCCATGAAAACCCACCCTACACATTATACATGCTAATCCTAATGCCCCCATTCTTTTCCCCCGCCCTTATTACTCCCTTCCCAGAAACCCTACCCATTCACTTTCTCTTTGTTAACTGTTAGTCCCCTCTCGTTTTCTGTGAGTCTGCTGCTGTTTTTTCCTTCAGTTTTTCTTTGTTATCATACTCCACACATGAGTGAAATCATTTGGTACATGTATTTCTCCGCCTGGCCTATTTGACTGAGCAAAATACCCTCTAGCTCCATACACGTTATTGCAAAAGATGGGATTGTTTTCTTCTTATGGCTGCTTACTGCACTTTTTAAATTGGATTTCATACTTCTTTCTTATTTGTAGTTTCACTATGTGCTTTCCCCATTGCTCTCCTGGTTATGAGCAGTAGCTTTGTGTTAATCGATATGTACCAATATCTATTTATCTGTCTGTCTATCTATCTATCAATCAATCAGTCATCTTTTTGTCTGCCCATCTGTCCTTGTGTACAAAACAGTTAACCATATAGCCTGTATCACTTTCCTACATAATGCTTCCAAAAATCCTGCAAGGTATCTAGGCTGTAGGGAGAGCACTGGGTTCACCGAGACACCTGCAGGTCGAGTCGTCCGCGTGTACCTACAAAACAGGAAATGGTTGTGCAGAGACTTGAACCCTTGTCTCTATCCTCTGTCCTCTTTCATCTCCTTCTAACTTGCTGTCTGTATTTAGCCACATTCATTGACTAAGTGATTCCTGAGGACCACAAGTATCCTTCCTCTGGGCCTGTTGTCGACAGAAAAGTAAACTTGTTGCTTTGCTCACCACCATGTTTGAAGGGCATCGGCGTGATCAACGCTGATAGGACGGAGGGTCAAATAAAAAGGAAAACCAATTTCTAGACAGGAGCAGTTGGGAGCTAAGAGTATATTGTGGATTGACGTATTTATTTGAGTGTCCATACTTCCCTCTTTAGGTGGTTATTACACCTTCACATTCGTGAACATCATAAAGCCCACTGATATAAAGGCCCAGATGCTTATTATTACAGCAACTCAGTTGTTGAGGTGAGAGAAAATTAGAAGTCTTTTGCTGCACCATTAAATCTATGGCTGGGAACTGCTGAAACCAAACAAAAATAATTCACGGTGGCCAGATAGGGCTATTTTCTACTGACTGTCTCTGGGGACTCAAACAGAATCTGTTTGTTTGATTGTTTGTTTTTCAGTTTCACTCTTGTAGGGTACTTGTCCACACACCTTCGGCTTTTAGTTTGTCTGTGTCCTTGGATCTCAAGTGAGTCTCCTGTAAGTAAGCACGTAGGTGTCTTGAGTTTTCATCCCTTCTTTTAACCCTGTGTCTTTTGTTTGCAGCACTCAGATTCTGACCTTTTATTCTGATGATTCAGAGCTGTGCACTTATTGCACATAAAAAAATTTTTTTATCATTAATCTACGATCACGTGAAGAACATTATGTTTACTATACTCCCCCCTTCACCAAGTCCCCCCATAAAACCTCTTCAGTCGCTGTCCATCAGCGTATTTGGATGCTCTAGACCCCTTCACCATGTACCCCCCAACAGACCCCGTTACAGTCGCTGTCCATCAGCGAGTAGTAAGATGCTATATGATCTCTACTAGTCTTGTCTGTGTTGTACAGTACTCCCCATGCACACCGACACCACGCATTATACATGCTAATCCTAATGCCCCCATTCTTTCTCCCCACACTTATCCCACCCTTCAGTACCACCCTGCCCAGTCCTTTTCCCTTTGGTAACTTTTAGTCAACTCTCGGGTTCTGTGAGTCTGCTGCTATTTTTTTCCTTCAGTTTTTCTTTGCTGTTATACTCCACACATGAGTGAAATCACTTGGAACTTGTCTTTCTCCGCCTGGCCTATTTCTCCATCTCCATCCACGTCATTGCAAACGGTAGGATTTGTTTACTTCTTAAGGCTGCTAACCGCACTTTTTAAACTGGATTTCATTCTTCCTTTTTGTCTGTAGTTTACCTATGTGCTTTCACCATTCTTCTACTGGTTATGAGCAATAGCTTTGTATCAATCGATGTGTATCTGTATCTTCTATCTAACGGTCTGTCTGTCTATCTATGTATCTATCTATCTATGTATCTATGTATCTATCTATCTATCTTCGTATCATCTATCTATGATGTATATCATCTATCAATCTATGTCCCTATCTCTCTATCTTTCATCTGTCATCTGTCTACCTATCTGTCTATGAATCAATCATCTTTTTGTCTGCACAGCTATCCTTATCTACAGAACAGTTAACAACATAGCCTATGTCACTTCCCTACATTATGCTCCCAAAAATCTTGTAAGGTAACTAGGCCGTAAGGAGAGCACTGGGTTCACCGAGACACTTGCAGGTCGAGTCAGCCGCGTGTGCTTAGAAAACCAGTAAATGGTGATGCAGGGACTTGAACACGTATCTCTGTCCTCTGTCATCTTTTACATCCTTCTCGCTTGCTCACTGTATTTAGCCACATTCATGGACTAAGTGCTCACTGAAGACTTCAAGTATCCTTCATCTGGGCCTGTTGTCGACAGAAAAGTGTACTTGGTTCTTTGCACACCACCATGTTTGAGGGACAGCGGCGTGATCACTGCTGTTAGATGGAGGAACAAATATAAAGGAACACCTATTTCAAGACAGGAGCAGTTGGGAACAAAGAATGTGTTGTGGAGTGAAGTGTTTATTTGAGGGTACAAACTTCTGTCTTTAGGTGGTTATTACATCTTCACATTCGTGAACATCATAAAGCCCACTGATTTCAAAAGCCCAGATTCTTATTATCACAGCAACTCAGTTTTTGAGGTGAAAGAAAATGAGAAGTACGTTGCTGCACCACTAAAACTATGCCTGGGCCTTGCTGAAACCAAACAAAAAGAATTCACGGTGGCTAGATAGGGCTATTTCCTACTGACTCTCCTGGGGTCTCAAACAGAATCCATTTGTTTGTTTGTTTCTCAGTTTCACTTGTGTAGGTTACCTGTCCCCACACCTTCAGCTTGTAGTTTGTCTCTGTGCTTGGATCTCAAGTGAGTCTCCTGTAAGTAAGCACGTAGGTGTCTTGAGTTTTCATCCCCTCTTTTAACCCTGTGTCTTTTGTTTGCAGCAATCAGAGCCTGACCTTTTATTCTGAGGATTCAGAACTGTGCCCTTATTGCACTTAAAAATTTTTTTTTGTTATCACTGTTCTACAATCACGTGAAGTACATTATGTTTACTATGCTCCCCCTTCAACAATTCCCCCCACAAAAAATCTTACTGTCGCTGTCCATTAGCGTAGATGGATGCTGTAGACCCCTTCAACATATACACCCCCACAGACAGCATTACAGTTGCTGTCCATCAGCGAGTAGTAAGATGCTATATAATCTCTACTAGTCTTCTCTGTGTTGTACAGCACTCCCCATGCCCCCTCCGACCCCATGCAATATACATGCTAATCCTAATGCCCCCATTCTTTCTCCCCACACTTATCCCTCCCTTCAGACATACCCTGCCCAGTCCTTTTCCCTTTGGTAACTTCTGGTCAACTCTCGGGTTCTGTGAGTCTGCTGCTGTTATTTTCTTCAGTTTTTCTTTGTTGTTATACTCTACACATGAGTGAAATCATTTGGTACTTGTCTTTCTCCACCTGGCCCATTTCTATGAACATTCTACCATCTAGCTCCATCCACGTCATTGCAAATGGTAGGATTTGTTTTCTTCTTATGGCTGCTTACTGCACTTTGTAAACTGGATTTCATTCTTCCTTTTTGTTTGTAGTTTAGCTACGTGCTTTCACCATTCATCACCTGGTTATGAGCAATAGCTTTGTGTCAATCGATATGTATCTGTATCTATCTATCTATCGCTCTGTCTGTATATCTACCTAATTTCTATATAACAATCTATCTATCTCTCTATCTATCCTTCTCTGTATTTATCTATCCATCTATCTAGCTTCCTATCATATATCTATCATGTGTATCATCTATCAATCTATCATCTGTCATCTATATATATGTCTATCTATGAATCAATCATCTTTCTGTCTGCCCATCATCCTTATGTACAGAATAGTTAACAACATCACCTATGTCACTTCCCTACATTATGCTTCCAAAAACTTTGCAATGTCACTAGGCCGTAGGGAGATCACTGGGCTCCCTGAGACACTTGCAGATTGAGACAGCTGCGTGTGCTTAGAAAACCAGTAAATGTTGTTGCAGTGACTTGAACCCGTATCTCTGTCCTCTGTCCTCTTTTACCTCCTTCTCGCTTGCTAACTGTATTTAGCCACATTCATTGACTAAGTGCTCACTGAAGACCACAAGTATCCTTCCTCTGGGCCTGTTGTAGACAGAAAAGTATACTTGATATTTTACTAACCACCATGTTTGAGGGACATCGGCGTGATCACCACTGGTAGGTGGAGGGACAAATAAAAAGGAACACCTATTTCTAGACAGGATCATTTGGTAGCAAAGTGTGTGTTGTGGAGAGACGTGTTTGTTTGAGTGTCCAAACTTCCCTCTTTATGTGGTTATTACTTCTTTACAATCGTGAATATCATAAAACCCACTGATTTAAAAAGCCCAGACGCATATTTTTACAGCAATTCAATTGTTGAGGTGAGAAAAAATGTGAAGGACATTGCAGTACCACTAAATCTATACATGGGCACTGTTGAAACCAAAGAAAAAGAATTCACGGTGGCTAGATAGGACTATTTTCTAGTGACTGTCTCTGGGAACTCAAACAGAATCCATTTGTTTCTTTGTTTCTCAGATTCACTTGTATAGGATACCTGTCCACGCCCATTCAGCTTGTAGTTTGTCTGTGCCTTTGGATCTCAAGTGAGTCTCCAGTAAGGGAGCACGTAGGTGGTCTTGAGTTTTCATCAGTACTTCTAAACCTGTGTCTTTTGATTTTAGCACTCAAAGCCTGTACTTTTATTCTGATATTTGAGAGCCTTGCTCTTACTGCAATTTGAAATTTTTTTTGTTCTCATTAATATACAATCACATGCAGAACATTGTTTACTAGTCTACCCCCTTCACCAAGTCCCCACCAAATCCCAGTTACAGTCGCTGTCTGTCAGCATGTACTAAGATGCTGTGGAATCACTACTTGTCTACTCTGCGTTGTACAGCCCTACCCATGAAAACCCACCCTACACATTATACATGCTAATCCTAATGCCCCCATTCTTTTCCCCCGCCCTTATTACTCCCTTCCCAGAAACCCTACCCATTCACTTTCTCTTTGTTAACTGTTAGTCCCCTCTCGTTTTCTGTGAGTCTGCTGCTGTTTTTTCCTTCAGTTTTTCTTTGTTATCATACTCCACACATGAGTGAAATCATTTGGTACATGTATTTCTCCGCCTGGCCTATTTGACTGAGCAAAATACCCTCTAGCTCCATACACGTTATTGCAAAAGATGGGATTGTTTTCTTCTTATGGCTGCTTACTGCACTTTTTAAATTGGATTTCATACTTCTTTCTTATTTGTAGTTTCACTATGTGCTTTCCCCATTGCTCTCCTGGTTATGAGCAGTAGCTTTGTGTTAATCGATATGTACCAATATCTATTTATCTGTCTGTCTATCTATCTATCAATCAATCAGTCATCTTTTTGTCTGCCCATCTGTCCTTGTGTACAAAACAGTTAACCATATAGCCTGTATCACTTTCCTACATAATGCTTCCAAAAATCCTGCAAGGTATCTAGGCTGTAGGGAGAGCACTGGGTTCACCGAGACACCTGCAGGTCGAGTCGTCCGCGTGTACCTACAAAACAGGAAATGGTTGTGCAGAGACTTGAACCCTTGTCTCTATCCTCTGTCCTCTTTCATCTCCTTCTAACTTGCTGTCTGTATTTAGCCACATTCATTGACTAAGTGATTCCTGAGGACCACAAGTATCCTTCCTCTGGGCCTGTTGTCGACAGAAAAGTAAACTTGTTGCTTTGCTCACCACCATGTTTGAAGGGCATCGGCGTGATCAACGCTGATAGGACGGAGGGTCAAATAAAAAGGAAAACCAATTTCTAGACAGGAGCAGTTGGGAGCTAAGAGTATATTGTGGATTGACGTATTTATTTGAGTGTCCATACTTCCCTCTTTAGGTGGTTATTACACCTTCACATTCGTGAACATCATAAAGCCCACTGATATAAAGGCCCAGATGCTTATTATTACAGCAACTCAGTTGTTGAGGTGAGAGAAAATTAGAAGTCTTTTGCTGCACCATTAAATCTATGGCTGGGAACTGCTGAAACCAAACAAAAATAATTCACGGTGGCCAGATAGGGCTATTTTCTACTGACTGTCTCTGGGGACTCAAACAGAATCTGTTTGTTTGATTGTTTGTTTTTCAGTTTCACTCTTGTAGGGTACTTGTCCACACACCTTCGGCTTGTAGTTTGTCTGTGTCCTTGGATCTCAAGTGAGTCTCCTGTAAGTAAGCACGTAGGTGTCTTGAGTTTTCATCCCTTCTTTTAACCCTGTGTCTTTTGTTTGCAGCACTCAGATTCTGACCTTTTATTCTGATGATTCAGAGCTGTGCACTTATTGCACTTAAAAAATTTTTTTTATCATTAATCTACGATCACGTGAAGAACATTATGTTTACTATACTCCCCCCTTCACCAAGTCCCCCCATAAAACCTCTTCAGTCGCTGTCCATCAGCGTATTTGGATGCTCTAGACCCCTTCACCATGTACCCCCCAACAGACCCCGTTACAGTCGCTGTCCATCAGCGAGTAGTAAGATGCTATATGATCTCTACTAGTCTTGTCTGTGTTGTACAGTACTCCCCATGCACACCGACACCACGCATTATACATGCTAATCCTAATGCCCCCATTCTTTCTCCCCACACTTATCCCACCCTTCAGTACCACCCTGCCCAGTCCTTTTCCCTTTGGTAACTTTTAGTCAACTCTCGGGTTCTGTGAGTCTGCTGCTATTTTTTTCCTTCAGTTTTTCTTTGCTGTTATACTCCACACATGAGTGAAATCACTTGGAACTTGTCTTTCTCCGCCTGGCCTATTTCTCCATCTCCATCCACGTCATTGCAAACGGTAGGATTTGTTTACTTCTTAAGGCTGCTAACCGCACTTTTTAAACTGGATTTCATTCTTCCTTTTTGTCTGTAGTTTACCTATGTGCTTTCACCATTCTTCTACTGGTTATGAGCAATAGCTTTGTATCAATTGATGTGTATCTTTATCTTCTATCTAACGGTCTGTCTGTCTATCTATGTATCTATCTATCTATGTATCTATGTATCTATCTATCTATCTTCGTATCATCTATCTATGATGTATATCATCTATCAATCTATGTCCCTATCTCTCTATCTTTCATCTGTCATCTGTCTACCTATCTGTCTATGAATCAATCATCTTTTTGTCTGCACAGCTATCCTTATCTACAGAACAGTTAACAACATAGCCTGTCACTTCCCTACATTATGCTCCCAAAAATCTTGTAAGGTAACTAGGCCGTAAGGAGAGCACTGGGTTCACCGAGACACTTGCAGGTCGAGTCAGCCGCGTGTGCTTAGAAAACCAGTAAATGGTGATGCAGGGACTTGAACACGTATCTCTGTCCTCTGTCATCTTTTACATCCTTCTCGCTTGCTCACTGTATTTAGCCACATTCATGGACTAAGTGCTCACTGAAGACTTCAAGTATCCTTCATCTGGGCCTGTTGTCGACAGAAAAGTGTACTTGGTTCTTTGCACACCACCATGTTTGAGGGACAGCGGCGTGATCACTGCTGTTAGATGGAGGAACAAATATAAAGGAACACCTATTTCAAGACAGGAGCAGTTGGGAACAAAGAATGTGTTGTGGAGTGAAGTGTTTATTTGAGGGTACAAACTTCTGTCTTTAGGTGGTTATTACATCTTCACATTCGTGAACATCATAAAGCCCACTGATTTCAAAAGCCCAGATTCTTATTATCACAGCAACTCAGTTTTTGAGGTGAAAGAAAATGAGAAGTACGTTGCTGCACCACTAAAACTATGCCTGGGCCTTGCTGAAACCAAACAAAAAGAATTCACGGTGGCTAGATAGGGCTATTTCCTACTGACTCTCCTGGGGTCTCAAACAGAATCCATTTGTTTGTTTGTTTCTCAGTTTCACTTGTGTAGGTTACCTGTCCCCACACCTTCAGCTTGTAGTTTGTCTCTGTGCTTGGATCTCAAGTGAGTCTCCTGTAAGTAAGCACGTAGGTGTCTTGAGTTTTCATCCCTTCTTTTAACCCTGTGTCTTTTGTTTGCAGCAATCAGAGCCTGACCTTTTATTCTGAGGATTCAGAACTGTGCCCTTATTGCACTTAAAAATTTTTTTTTGTTATCACTGTTCTACAATCACGTGAAGTACATTATGTTTACTATGCTCCCCCTTCAACAATTCCCCCCACAAAAAATCTTACTGTCGCTGTCCATTAGCGTAGATGGATGCTGTAGACCCCTTCAACATATACACCCCCACAGACAGCATTACAGTTGCTGTCCATCAGCGAGTAGTAAGATGCTATATAATCTCTACTAGTCTTCTCTGTGTTGTACAGCACTCCCCATGCCCCCTCCGACCCCATGCAATATACATGCTAATCCTAATGCCCCCATTCTTTCTCCCCACACTTATCCCTCCCTTCAGACATACCCTGCCCAGTCCTTTTCCCTTTGGTAACTTTTAGTCAACTCTCGGGTTCTGTGAGTCTGCTGCTGTTATTTTCTTCAGTTTTTCTTTGTTGTTATACTCTACACATGAGTGAAATCATTTGGTACTTGTCTTTCTCCACCTGGCCCATTTCTATGAACATTCTACCATCTAGCTCCATCCACGTCATTGCAAATGGTAGGATTTGTTTTCTTCTTATGGCTGCTTACTGCACTTTGTAAACTGGATTTCATTCTTCCTTTTTGTTTGTAGTTTAGCTACGTGCTTTCACCATTCATCACCTGGTTATGAGCAATAGCTTTGTGTCAATCGATATGTATCTGTATCTATCTATCTATCGCTCTGTCTGTATATCTACCTAATTTCTATATAACAATCTATCTATCTCTCTATCTATCCTTCTCTGTATTTATCTATCCATCTATCTAGCTTCCTATCATATATCTATCATGTGTATCATCTATCAATCTATCATCTGTCATCTATATATATGTCTATCTATGAATCAATCATCTTTCTGTCTGCCCATCATCCTTATGTACAGAATAGTTAACAACATCACCTATGTCACTTCCCTACATTATGCTTCCAAAAACATTGCAATGTCACTAGGCCGTAGGGAGATCACTGGGCTCCCTGAGACACTTGCAGATTGAGACAGCTGCGTGTGCTTAGAAAACCAGTAAATGTTGTTGCAGTGACTTGAACCCGTATCTCTGTCCTCTGTCCTCTTTTACCTCCTTCTCGCTTGCTAACTGTATTTAGCCACATTCATTGACTAAGTGCTCACTGAAGACCACAAGTATCCTTCCTCTGGGCCTGTTGTAGACAGAAAAGTATACTTGATATTTTACTAACCACCATGTTTGAGGGACATCGGCGTGATCACCACTGGTAGGTGGAGGGACAAATAAAAAGGAACACCTATTTCTAGACAGGATCATTTGGTAGCAAAGTGTGTGTTGTGGAGAGACGTGTTTGTTTGAGTGTCCAAACTTCCCTCTTTATGTGGTTATTACTTCTTTACAATCGTGAATATCATAAAACCCACTGATTTAAAAAGCCCAGACGCATATTTTTACAGCAATTCATTTGTTGAGGTGAGAAAAAATGTGAAGGACATTGCAGTACCACTAAATCTATACATGGGCACTGTTGAAACCAAAGAAAAAGAATTCACGGTGGCTAGATAGGACTATTTTCTAGTGACTGTCTCTGGGAACTCAAACAGAATCCATTTGTTTCTTTGTTTCTCAGATTCACTTGTATAGGATACCTGTCCACGCCCATTCAGCTTGTAGTTTGTCTGTGCCTTTGGATCTCAAGTGAGTCTCCAGTAAGGGAGCACGTAGGTGGTCTTGAGTTTTCATCAGTACTTCTAAACCTGTGTCTTTTGATTTTAGCACTCAAAGCCTGTACTTTTATTCTGATATTTGAGAGCCTTGCTCTTACTGCAATTTGAAATTTTTTTTGTTCTCATTAATATACAATCACATGCAGAACATTGTTTACTAGTCTACCCCCTTCACCAAGTCCCCACCAAATCCCAGTTACAGTCGCTGTCTGTCAGCATGTACTAAGATGCTGTGGAATCACTACTTGTCTACTCTGCGTTGTACAGCCCTACCCATGAAAACCCACCCTACACATTATACATGCTAATCCTAATGCCCCCATTCTTTTCCCCCGCCCTTATTACTCCCTTCCCAGAAACCCTACCCATTCCCTTTCTCTTTGTTAACTGTTAGTCCACTCTCGTTTTCTGTGAGTCTGCTGCTGTTTTTTCCTTCAGTTTTTCTTTGTTATCATACTCCACACATGAGTGAAATCATTTGGTACATGTATTTCTCCGCCTGGCCTATTTGACTGAGCAAAATACCCTCTAGCTCCATACACGTTATTGCAAAAGATGGGATTGTTTTCTTCTTATGGCTGCTTACTGCACTTTTTAAATTGGATTTCATACTTCTTTCTTATTTGTAGTTTCACTATGTGCTTTCCCCATTGCTCTCCTGGTTATGAGCAGTAGCTTTGTGTTAATCGATATGTACCAATATCTATTTATCTGTCTGTCTATCTATCTATCAATCAATCAGTCATCTTTTTGTCTGCCCATCTGTCCTTGTGTACAAAACAGTTAACCATATAGCCTGTATCACTTTCCTACATTATGCTTCCAAAAATCCTGCAAGGTATCTAGGCTGTAGGGAGAGCACTGGGTTCACCGAGACACCTGCAGGTCGAGTCGTCCGCGTGTACCTACAAAACAGGAAATGGTTGTGCAGAGACTTGAACCCTTGTCTCTATCCTCTGTCCTCTTTCATCTCCTTCTAACTTGCTGTCTGTATTTAGCCACATTCATTGACTAAGTGATTCCTGAGGACCACAAGTATCCTTCCTCTGGGCCTGTTGTCGACAGAAAAGTAAACTTGTTGCTTTGCTCACCACCATGTTTGAAGGGCATCGGCGTGATCAACGCTGATAGGACGGAGGGTCAAATAAAAAGGAAAACCAATTTCTAGACAGGAGCAGTTGGGAGCTAAGAGTATATTGTGGATTGACGTATTTATTTGAGTGTCCATACTTCCCTCTTTAGGTGGTTATTACACCTTCACATTCGTGAACATCATAAAGCCCACTGATATAAAGGCCCAGATGCTTATTATTACAGCAACTCAGTTGTTGAGGTGAGAGAAAATTAGAAGTCTTTTGCTGCACCATTAAATCTATGGCTGGGAACTGCTGAAACCAAACAAAAATAATTCACGGTGGCCAGATAGGGCTATTTTCTACTGACTGTCTCTGGGGACTCAAACAGAATCTGTTTGTTTGATTGTTTGTTTTTCAGTTTCACTCTTGTAGGGTACTTGTCCACACACCTTCGGCTTGTAGTTTGTCTGTGTCCTTGGATCTCAAGTGAGTCTCCTGTAAGTAAGCACGTAGGTGTCTTGAGTTTTCATCCCTTCTTTTAACCCTGTGTCTTTTGTTTGCAGCACTCAGATTCTGACCTTTTATTCTGATGATTCAGAGCTGTGCACTTATTGCACTTAAAAAATTTTTTTTATCATTAATCTACGATCACGTGAAGAACATTATGTTTACTATACTCCCCCCTTCACCAAGTCCCCCCATAAAACCTCTTCAGTCGCTGTCCATCAGCGTATTTGGATGCTCTAGACCCCTTCACCATGTACCCCCCAACAGACCCCGTTACAGTCGCTGTCCATCAGCGAGTAGTAAGATGCTATATGATCTCTACTAGTCTTGTCTGTGTTGTACAGTACTCCCCATGCACACCGACACCACGCATTATACATGCTAATCCTAATGCCCCCATTCTTTCTCCCCACACTTATCCCACCCTTCAGTACCACCCTGCCCAGTCCTTTTCCCTTTGGTAACTTTTAGTCAACTCTCGGGTTCTGTGAGTCTGCTGCTATTTTTTTCCTTCAGTTTTTCTTTGCTGTTATACTCCACACATGAGTGAAATCACTTGGAACTTGTCTTTCTCCGCCTGGCCTATTTCTCCATCTCCATCCACGTCATTGCAAACGGTAGGATTTGTTTACTTCTTAAGGCTGCTAACCGCACTTTTTAAACTGGATTTCATTCTTCCTTTTTGTCTGTAGTTTACCTATGTGCTTTCACCATTCTTCTACTGGTTATGAGCAATAGCTTTGTATCAATCGATGTGTATCTGTATCTTCTATCTAACGGTCTGTCTGTCTATCTATGTATCTATCTATGTATCTATGTATCTATCTATCTATCTTCGTATCATCTATCTATGATGTATATCATCTATCAATCTATGTCCCTATCTCTCTATCTTTCATCTGTCATCTGTCTACCTATTTGTCTATGAATCAATCATCTTTTTGTCTGCACAGCTATCCTTATCTACAGAAAGTTAACAACATAGCCTGTCACTTCCCTACATTATGCTCCCAAAAATCTTGTAAGGTAACTAGGCCGTAAGGAGAGCACTGGGTTCACCGAGACACTTGCAGGTCGAGTCAGCCGCGTGTGCTTAGAAAACCAGTAAATGGTGATGCAGGGACTTGAACACGTATCTCTGTCCTCTGTCATCTTTTACATCCTTCTCGCTTGCTCACTGTATTTAGCCACATTCATGGACTAAGTGCTCACTGAAGACTTCAAGTATCCTTCATCTGGGCCTGTTGTCGACAGAAAAGTGTACTTGGTTCTTTGCACACCACCATGTTTGAGGGACAGCGGCGTGATCACTGCTGTTAGATGGAGGAACAAATATAAAGGAACACCTATTTCGAGACAGGTGCAGTTGGGAACAAAGAATGTGTTGTGGAGTGAAGTGTTTATTTGAGGGTCCAAACTTCTGTCTTTAGGTGGTTATTACATCTTCACATTCGTGAACATCATAAAGCCCACTGATTTCAAAAGCCCAGGTTCTTATTATCACAGCAACTCAGTTTTTGAGGTGAAAGAAAATGAGAAGTACGTTGCTGCACCACTAAAACTATGCCTGGGCCTTGCTGAAACCAAACAAAAAGAATTCACGGTGGCTAGATAGGGCTATTTCCTACTGACTCTCCTGGGGTCTCAAACAGAATCCATTTGTTTGTTTGTTTCTCAGTTTCACTTGTGTAGGTTACCTGTCCCCACACCTTCAGCTTGTAGTTTGTCTCTGTGCTTGGATCTCAAGTGAGTCTCCTGTAAGTAAGCACGTAGGTGTCTTGAGTTTTCATCCCTTCTTTTAACCCTGTGTCTTTTGTTTGCAGCAATCAGAGCCTGACCTTTTATTCTGAGGATTCAGAACTGTGCCCTTATTGCACTTAAAAATTTTTTTTTGTTATCACTGTTCTACAATCACGTGAAGTACATTATGTTTACTATGCTCCCCCTTCAACAATTCCCCCCACAAAAAATCTTACTGTCGCTGTCCATTAGCGTAGATGGATGCTGTAGACCCCTTCAACATATACACCCCCACAGACAGCATTACAGTTGCTGTCCATCAGCGAGTAGTAAGATGCTATATAATCTCTACTAGTCTTCTCTGTGTTGTACAGCACTCCCCATGCCCCCTCCGACCCCATGCAATATACATGCTAATCCTAATGCCCCCATTCTTTCTCCCCACACTTATCCCTCCCTTCAGACATACCCTGCCCAGTCCTTTTCCCTTTGGTAACTTTTAGTCAACTCTCGGGTTCTGTGAGTCTGCTGCTGTTATTTTCTTCAGTTTTTCTTTGTTGTTATACTCTACACATGAGTGAAATCATTTGGTACTTGTCTTTCTCCACCTGGCCCATTTTTCTGAACATTCTACCATCTAGCTCCGTCCACGTCATTGCAAATGGTAGGATTTGTTTTCTTCTTATGGCTGCTTACTGCACTTTGTAAACTGGATTTCATTCTTCCTTTTTGTTTGTAGTTTAGCTACGTGCTTTCACCATTCATCACCTGGTTATGAGCAATAGCTTTGTGTCAATCGATATGTATCTGTATCTATCTATCTATCGCTCTGTCTGTATATATATCTAACTTTCTATATAGCAATCTATCCCTCTATCTATCCTTCTCTGTATTTATCTATCCATCTATCTATCTTCCTATCATATATCTATCATGTGTATCATCTATCAATCTATCATCTGTCATCTATATATATGTCTATCTATGAATCAATCATCTTTCTGTCTGCCCATCATCCTTATGTACAGAATAGTTAACAACATCACCTATGTCACTTCCCTACATTATGCTTCCAAAAACATTGCAATGTCACTAGGCCGTAGGGAGATCACTGGGCTCCCTGAGACACTTGCAGATTGAGACAGCTGCGTGTGCTTAGAAAACCAGTAAATGTTGTTGCAGTGACTTGAACCCGTATCTCTGTCCTCTGTCCTCTTTTACCTCCTTCTCGCTTGCTAACTGTATTTAGCCACATTCATTGACTAAGTGCTCACTGAAGACCACAAGTATCCTTCCTCTGGGCCTGTTGTAGACAGAAAAGTATACTTGATATTTTACTAACCACCATGTTTGAGGGACATCGGCGTGATCACCACTGGTAGGTGGAGGGACAAATAAAAAGGAACACCTATTTCTAGACAGGATCATTTGGTAGCAAAGTGTGTGTTGTGGAGAGACGTGTTTGTTTGTGTCCA
The DNA here is from genome assembly GCF_030020395.1 of Manis pentadactyla. NCBI lineage: Eukaryota > Metazoa > Chordata > Mammalia > Pholidota > Manidae > Manis > Manis pentadactyla. Next base: position 23,014 of record NW_026644638.1, read on the forward strand.
AACTTCCCTCTTTATGTGGTTATTACTTCTTTACAATCGTGAATATCATAAAACCCACTGATTTAAAAAGCCCAGACGCATATTTTTACAGCAATTCATTTGTTGAGGTGAGAAAAAATGTGAAGGACATTGCAGTACCACTAAATCTATACATGGGCACTGTTGAAACCAAAGAAAAAGAATTCACGGTGGCTAGATAGGACTATTTTCTAGTGACTGTCTCTGGGAACTCAAACAGAATCCATTTGTTTCTTTGTTTCTCAGATTCACTTGTATAGGATACCTGTCCACGCCCATTCAGCTTGTAGTTTGTCTGTGCCTTTGGATCTCAAGTGAGTCTCCAGTAAGGGAGCACGTAGGTGGTCTTGAGTTTTCATCAGTACTTCTAAACCTGTGTCTTTTGATTTTAGCACTCAAAGCCTGTACTTTTATTCTGATATTTGAGAGCCTTGCTCTTACTGCAATTTGAAATTTTTTTTGTTCTCATTAATATACAATCACATGCAGAACATTGTTTACTAGTCTACCCCCTTCACCAAGTCCCCACCAAATCCCAGTTACAGTCGCTGTCTGTCAGCATGTACTAAGATGCTGTGGAATCACTACTTGTCTACTCTGCGTTGTACAGCCCTACCCATGAAAACCCACCCTACACATTATACATGCTAATCCTAATGCCCCCATTCTTTTCCCCCGCCCTTATTACTCCCTTCCCAGAAACCCTACCCATTCCCTTTCTCTTTGTTAACTGTTAGTCCACTCTCGTTTTCTGTGAGTCTGCTGCTGTTTTTTCCTTCAGTTTTTCTTTGTTATCATACTCCACACATGAGTGAAATCATTTGGTACATGTATTTCTCCGCCTGGCCTATTTGACTGAGCAAAATACCCTCTAGCTCCATACACGTTATTGCAAAAGATGGGATTGTTTTCTTCTTATGGCTGCTTACTGCACTTTTTAAATTGGATTTCATACTTCTTTCTTATTTGTAGTTTCACTATGTGCTTGCCCCATTGCTCTCCTGGTTATGAGCAGTAGCTTTGTGTTAATCGATATGTACCAATATCTATTTATCTGTCTGTCTATCTATCTATCAATCAATCAGTCATCTTTTTGTCTGCCCATCTGTCCTTGTGTACAAAACAGTTAACCATATAGCCTGTATCACTTTCCTACATAATGCTTCCAAAAATCCTGCAAGGTATCTAGGCTGTAGGGAGAGAACTGGGTTCACCGAGACACCTGCAGGTCGAGTCGTCCGCGTGTACCTACAAAACAGGAAATGGTTGTGCAGAGACTTGAACCCTTGTCTCTATCCTCTGTCCTCTTTCATCTCCTTCTAACTTGCTGTCTGTATTTAGCCACATTCATTGACTAAGTGATTCCTGAGGACCACAAGTATCCTTCCTCTGGGCCTGTTGTCGACAGAAAAGTAAACTTGTTGCTTTGCTCACCACCATGTTTGAAGGGCATCGGCGTGATCAACGCTGATAGGACGGAGGGTCAAATAAAAAGGAAAACCAATTTCTAGACAGGAGCAGTTGGGAGCTAAGAGTATATTGTGGATTGACGTATTTATTTGAGTGTCCATACTTCCCTCTTTAGGTGGTTATTACACCTTCACATTCGTGAACATCATAAAGCCCACTGATATAAAGGCCCAGATGCTTATTATTACAGCAACTCAGTTGTTGAGGTGAGAGAAAATTAGAAGTCTTTTGCTGCACCATTAAATCTATGGCTGGGAACTGCTGAAACCAAACAAAAATAATTCACGGTGGCCAGATAGGGCTATTTTCTACTGACTGTCTCTGGGGACTCAAACAGAATCTGTTTGTTTGATTGTTTGTTTTTCAGTTTCACTCTTGTAGGGTACTTGTCCACACACCTTCGGCTTTTAGTTTGTCTGTGTCCTTGGATCTCAAGTGAGTCTCCTGTAAGTAAGCACGTAGGTGTCTTGAGTTTTCATCCCTTCTTTTAACCCTGTGTCTTTTGTTTGCAGCACTCAGATTCTGACCTTTTATTCTGATGATTCAGAGCTGTGCACTTATTGCACATAAAAAAATTTTTTTATCATTAATCTACGATCACGTGAAGAACATTATGTTTACTATACTCCCCCCTTCACCAAGTCCCCCCATAAAACCTCTTCAGTCGCTGTCCATCAGCGTATTTGGATGCTCTAGACCCCTTCACCATGTACCCCCCAACAGACCCCGTTACAGTCGCTGTCCATCAGCGAGTAGTAAGATGCTATATGATCTCTACTAGTCTTGTCTGTGTTGTACAGTACTCCCCATGCACACCGACACCACGCATTATACATGCTAATCCTAATGCCCCCATTCTTTCTCCCCACACTTATCCCACCCTTCAGTACCACCCTGCCCAGTCCTTTTCCCTTTGGTAACTTTTAGTCAACTCTCGGGTTCTGTGAGTCTGCTGCTATTTTTTTCCTTCAGTTTTTCTTTGCTGTTATACTCCACACATGAGTGAAATCACTTGGAACTTGTCTTTCTCCGCCTGGCCTATTTCTCCATCTCCATCCACGTCATTGCAAACGGTAGGATTTGTTTACTTCTTAAGGCTGCTAACCGCACTTTTTAAACTGGATTTCATTCTTCCTTTTTGTCTGTAGTTTACCTATGTGCTTTCACCATTCTTCTACTGGTTATGAGCAATAGCTTTGTATCAATCGATGTGTATCTGTATCTTCTATCTAACGGTCTGTCTGTCTATCTATGTATCTATCTATCTATGTATCTATGTATCTATCTATCTATCTTCGTATCATCTATCTATGATGTATATCATCTATCAATCTATGTCCCTATCTCTCTATCTTTCATCTGTCATCTGTCTACCTCTCTGTCTATGAATCAATCATCTTTTTGTCTGCACAGCTATCCTTATCTACAGAACAGTTAACAACATAGCCTATGTCACTTCCCTACATTATGCTCCCAAAAATCTTGTAAGGTAACTAGGCCGTAAGGAGAGCACTGGGTTCACCGAGACACTTGCAGGTCGAGTCAGCCGCGTGTGCTTAGAAAACCAGTAAATGGTGATGCAGGGACTTGAACACGTATCTCTGTCCTCTGTCATCTTTTACATCCTTCTCGCTTGCTCACTGTATTTAGCCACATTCATGGACTAAGTGCTCACTGAAGACTTCAAGTATCCTTCATCTGGGCCTGTTGTCGACAGAAAAGTGTACTTGGTTCTTTGCACACCACCATGTTTGAGGGACAGCGGCGTGATCACTGCTGTTAGATGGAGGAACAAATATAAAGGAACACCTATTTCAAGACAGGAGCAGTTGGGAACAAAGAATGTGTTGTGGAGTGAAGTGTTTATTTGAGGGTCCAAACTTCTGTCTTTAGGTGGTTATTACATCTTCACATTCATGAACATCAAAAAGCCCACTGATTTCAAAAGCCCAGATTCTTATTATCACAGCAACTCAGTTTTTGAGGTGAAAGAAAATGAGAAGTACGTTGCTGCACCACTAAAACTATGCCTGGGCCTTGCTGAAACCAAACAAAAAGAATTCACGGTGGCTAGATAGGGCTATTTCTTACTGACTCTCCTGGGGTCTCAAACAGAATCCATTTGTTTGTTTGTTTCTCAGTTTCACTTGTGTAGGTTACCTGTCCCCACACCTTCAGCTTGTAGTTTGTCTCTGTGCTTGGATCTCAAGTGAGTCTCCTGTAAGTAAGCACGTAGGTGTCTTGAGTTTTCATCCCTTCTTTTAACCCTGTGTCTTTTGTTTGCAGCAATCAGAGCCTGACCTTTTATTCTGAGGATTCAGAACTGTGCCCTTATTGCACTTAAAAATTTTTTTTTGTTATCACTGTTCTACAATCACGTGAAGTACATTATGTTTACTATGCTCCCCCTTCAACAATTCCCCCCACAAAAAATCTTACTGTCGCTGTCCATTAGCGTAGATGGATGCTGTAGACCCCTTCAACATATACACCCCCACAGACAGCATTACAGTTGCTGTCCATCAGCGAGTAGTAAGATGCTATATAATCTCTACTAGTCTTCTCTGTGTTGTACAGCACTCCCCATGCCCCCTCCGACCCCATGCAATATACATGCTAATCCTAATGCCCCCATTCTTTCTCCCCACACTTATCCCTCCCTTCAGACATACCCTGCCCAGTCCTTTTCCCTTTGGTAACTTTTAGTCAACTCTCGGGTTCTGTGAGTCTGCTGCTGTTATTTTCTTCAGTTTTTCTTTGTTGTTATACTCTACACATGAGTGAAATCATTTGGTACTTGTCTTTCTCCACCTGGCCCATTTCTCTGAACATTCTACCATCTAGCTCCATCCACGTCATTGCAAATGGTAGGATTTGTTTTCTTCTTATGGCTGCTTACTGCACTTAGTAAACTGGATTTCATTCTTCCTTTTTGTTTGTAGTTTAGCTACGTGCTTTCACCATTCATCACCTGGTTATGAGCAATAGCTTTGTGTCAATCGATATGTATCTGTATCTATCTATCTATCGCTCTGTCTGTATATCTACCTAATTTCTATATAACAATCTATCTATCTCTCTATCTATCCTTCTCTGTATTTATCTATCCATCTATCTAGCTTCCTATCATATATCTATCATGTGTATCATCTATCAATCTATCATCTGTCATCTATATATATGTCTATCTATGAATCAATCATCTTTCTGTCTGCCCATCATCCTTATGTACAGAATAGTTAACAACATCACCTATGTCACTTCCCTACATTATGCTTCCAAAAACTTTGCAATGTCACTAGGCCGTAGGGAGATCACTGGGCTCCCTGAGACACTTGCAGATTGAGACAGCTGCGTGTGCTTAGAAAACCAGTAAATGTTGTTGCAGTGACTTGAACCCGTATCTCTGTCCTCTGTCCTCTTTTACCTCCTTCTCGCTTGCTAACTGTATTTAGCCACATTCATTGACTAAGTGCTCACTGAAGACCACAAGTATCCTTCCTCTGGGCCTGTTGTAGACAGAAAAGTATACTTGATATTTTACTAACCACCATGTTTGAGGGACATCGGCGTGATCACCACTGGTAGGTGGAGGGACAAATAAAAAGGAACACCTATTTCTAGACAGGATCATTTGGTAGCAAAGTGTGTGTTGTGGAGAGACGTGTTTGTTTGAGTGTCCAAACTTCCCTCTTTATGTGGTTATTACTTCTTTACAATCGTGAATATCATAAAACCCACTGATTTAAAAAGCCCAGACGCATATTTTTACAGCAATTCATTTGTTGAGGTGAGAAAAAATGTGAAGGACATTGCAGTACCACTAAATCTATACATGGGCACTGTTGAAACCAAAGAAAAAGAATTCACGGTGGCTAGATAGGACTATTTTCTAGTGACTGTCTCTGGGAACTCAAACAGAATCCATTTGTTTCTTTGTTTCTCAGATTCACTTGTATAGGATACCTGTGCACGCCCACTCAGCTTGTAGTTTGTCTGTGCCTTTGGATCTCAAGTGAGTCTCCAGTAAGGGAGCACGTAGGTGGTCTTGAGTTTTCATCAGTACTTCTAAACCTGTGTCTTTTGATTTTAGCACTCAAAGCCTGTACTTTTATTCTGATATTTGAGAGCCTTGCTCTTACTGCAATTTGAAATTTTTTTTGTTCTCATTAATATACAATCACATGCAGAACATTGTTTACTAGTCTACCCCCTTCACCAAGTCCCCACCAAATCCCAGTTACAGTCGCTGTCTGTCAGCATGTACTAAGATGCTGTGGAATCACTACTTGTCTACTCTGCGTTGTACAGCCCTACCCATGAAAACCCACCCTACACATTATACATGCTAATCCTAATGCCCCCATTCTTTTCCCCCGCCCTTATTACTCCCTTCCCAGAAACTCTACCCATTCCCTTTCTCTTTGTTAACTGTTAGTCCACTCTCGTTTTCTGTGAGTCTGCTGCTGTTTTTTCCTTCAGTTTTTCTTTGTTATCATACTCCACACATGACTGAAATCATTTGGTACATGTATTTATCCGCCTGGCCTATTTGACTGAGCAAAATACCCTCTAGCTCCATACACGTTATTGCAAAAGATGGGATTGTTTTCTTCTTATGGCTGCTTACTGCACTTTTTAAATTGGATTTCATACTTCTTTCTTATTTGTAGTTTCACTATGTGCTTGCCCCATTGCTCTCCTGGTTATGAGCAGTAGCTTTGTGTTAATCGATATGTACCAATATCTATTTATCTGTCTGTCTATCTATCTATCAATCAATCAGTCATCTTTTTGTCTGCCCATCTGTCCTTGTGTACAAAACAGTTAACCATATAGCCTGTATCACTTTCCTACATAATGCTTCCAAAAATCCTGCAAGGTATCTAGGCTGTAGGGAGAGAACTGGGTTCACCGAGACACCTGCAGGTCGAGTCGTCCGCTTGTACCTACAAAACAGGAAATGGTTGTGCAGAGACTTGAACCCTTGTCTCTATCCTCTGTCCTCTTTCATCTCCTTCTAACTTGCTGTCTGTATTTAGCCACATTCATTGACTAAGTGATTCCTGAGGACCACAAGTATCCTTCCTCTGGGCCTGTTGTCGACAGAAAAGTAAACTTGTTGCTTTGCTCACCACCATGTTTGAAGGGCATCGGCGTGATCAACGCTGATAGGACGGAGGGTCAAATAAAAAGGAAAACCAATTTCTAGACAGGAGCAGTTGGGAGCTAAGAGTATATTGTGGATTGACGTATTTATTTGAGTGTCCATACTTCCCTCTTTAGGTGGTTATTACACCTTCACATTCGTGAACATCATAAAGCCCACTGATATAAAGGCCCAGATGCTTATTATTACAGCAACTCAGTTGTTGAGGTGAGAGAAAATTAGAAGTCTTTTGCTGCACCATTAAATCTATGGCTGGGAACTGCTGAAACCAAACAAAAATAATTCACGGTGGCCAGATAGGGCTATTTTCTACTGACTGTCTCTGGGGACTCAAACAGAATCTGTTTGTTTGATTGTTTGTTTTTCAGTTTCACTCTTGTAGGGTACTTGTCCACACACCTTCGGCTTTTAGTTTGTCTGTGTCCTTGGATCTCAAGTGAGTCTCCTGTAAGTAAGCACGTAGGTGTCTTGAGTTTTCATCCCTTCTTTTAACCCTGTGTCTTTTGTTTGCAGCACTCAGATTCTGACCTTTTATTCTGATGATTCAGAGCTGTGCACTTATTGCACATAAAAAAATTTTTTTATCATTAATCTACGATCACGTGAAGAACATTATGTTTACTATACTCCCCCCTTCACCAAGTCCCCCCATAAAACCTCTTCAGTCGCTGTCCATCAGCGTATTTGGATGCTCTAGACCCCTTCACCATGTACCCCCCAACAGACCCCGTTACAGTCGCTGTCCATCAGCGAGTAGTAAGATGCTATATGATCTCTACTAGTCTTGTCTGTGTTGTACAGTACTCCCCATGCACACCGACACCACGCATTATACATGCTAATCCTAATGCCCCCATTCTTTCTCCCCACACTTATCCCACCCTTCAGTACCACCCTGCCCAGTCCTTTTCCCTTTGGTAACTTTTAGTCAACTCTCGGGTTCTGTGAGTCTGCTGCTATTTTTTTCCTTCAGTTTTTCTTTGCTGTTATACTCCACACATGAGTGAAATCACTTGGAACTTGTCTTTCTCCGCCTGGCCTATTTCTCCATCTCCATCCACGTCATTGCAAACGGTAGGATTTGTTTACTTCTTAAGGCTGCTAACCGCACTTTTTAAACTGGATTTCATTCTTCCTTTTTGTCTGTAGTTTACCTATGTGCTTTCACCATTCTTCTACTGGTTATGAGCAATAGCTTTGTATCAATCGATGTGTATCTGTATCTTCTATCTAACGGTCTGTCTGTCTATCTATGTATCTATCTATCTATGTATCTATGTATCTATCTATCTATCTTCGTATCATCTATCTATGATGTATATCATCTATCAATCTATGTCCCTATCTCTCTATCTTTCATCTGTCATCTGTCTACCTCTCTGTCTATGAATCAATCATCTTTTTGTCTGCACAGCTATCCTTATCTACAGAACAGTTAACAACATAGCCTATGTCACTTCCCTACATTATGCTCCCAAAAATCTTGTAAGGTAACTAGGCCGTAAGGAGAGCACTGGGTTCACCGAGACACTTGCAGGTCGAGTCAGCCGCGTGTGCTTAGAAAACCAGTAAATGGTGATGCAGGGACTTGAACACGTATCTCTGTCCTCTGTCATCTTTTACATCCTTCTCGCTTGCTCACTGTATTTAGCCACATTCATGGACTAAGTGCTCACTGAAGACTTCAAGTATCCTTCATCTGGGCCTGTTGTCGACAGAAAAGTGTACTTGGTTCTTTGCACACCACCATGTTTGAGGGACAGCGGCGTGATCACTGCTGTTAGATGGAGGAACAAATATAAAGGAACACCTATTTCAAGACAGGAGCAGTTGGGAACAAAGAATGTGTTGTGGAGTGAAGTGTTTATTTGAGGGTCCAAACTTCTGTCTTTAGGTGGTTATTACATCTTCACATTCATGAACATCAAAAAGCCCACTGATTTCAAAAGCCCAGATTCTTATTATCACAGCAACTCAGTTTTTGAGGTGAAAGAAAATGAGAAGTACGTTGCTGCACCACTAAAACTATGCCTGGGCCTTGCTGAAACCAAACAAAAAGAATTCACGGTGGCTAGATAGGGCTATTTCTTACTGACTCTCCTGGGGTCTCAAACAGAATCCATTTGTTTGTTTGTTTCTCAGTTTCACTTGTGTAGGTTACCTGTCCCCACACCTTCAGCTTGTAGTTTGTCTCTGTGCTTGGATCTCAAGTGAGTCTCCTGTAAGTAAGCACGTAGGTGTCTTGAGTTTTCATCCCTTCTTTTAACCCTGTGTCTTTTGTTTGCAGCAATCAGAGCCTGACCTTTTATTCTGAGGATTCAGAACTGTGCCCTTATTGCACTTAAAAATTTTTTTTTGTTATCACTGTTCTACAATCACGTGAAGTACATTATGTTTACTATGCTCCCCCTTCAACAATTCCCCCCACAAAAAATCTTACTGTCGCTGTCCATTAGCGTAGATGGATGCTGTAGACCCCTTCAACATATACACCCCCACAGACAGCATTACAGTTGCTGTCCATCAGCGAGTAGTAAGATGCTATATAATCTCTACTAGTCTTCTCTGTGTTGTACAGCACTCCCCATGCCCCCTCCGACCCCATGCAATATACATGCTAATCCTAATGCCCCCATTCTTTCTCCCCACACTTATCCCTCCCTTCAGACATACCCTGCCCAGTCCTTTTCCCTTTGGTAACTTTTAGTCAACTCTCGGGTTCTGTGAGTCTGCTGCTGTTATTTTCTTCAGTTTTTCTTTGTTGTTATACTCTACACATGAGTGAAATCATTTGGTACTTGTCTTTCTCCACCTGGCCCATTTCTGTGAACATTCTACCATCTAGCTCCATCCACGTCATTGCAAATGGTAGGATTTGTTTTCTTCTTATGGCTGCTTACTGCACTTAGTAAACTGGATTTCATTCTTCCTTTTTGTTTGTAGTTTAGCTACGTGCTTTCACCATTCATCACCTGGTTATGAGCAATAGCTTTGTGTCAATCGATATGTATCTGTATCTATCTATCTATCGCTCTGTCTGTATATCTACCTAATTTCTATATAACAATCTATCTATCTCTCTATCTATCCTTCTCTGTATTTATCTATCCATCTATCTAGCTTCCTATCATATATCTATCATGTGTATCATCTATCAATCTATCATCTGTCATCTATATATATGTCTATCTATGAATCAATCATCTTTCTGTCTGCCCATCATCCTTATGTACAGAATAGTTAACAACATCACCTATGTCACTTCCCTACATTATGCTTCCAAAAACTTTGCAATGTCACTAGGCCGTAGGGAGATCACTGGGCTCCCTGAGACACTTGCAGATTGAGACAGCTGCGTGTGCTTAGAAAACCAGTAAATGTTGTTGCAGTGACTTGAACCCGTATCTCTGTCCTCTGTCCTCTTTTACCTCCTTCTCGCTTGCTAACTGTATTTAGCCACATTCATTGACTAAGTGCTCACTGAAGACCACAAGTATCCTTCCTCTGGGCCTGTTGTAGACAGAAAAGTATACTTGATATTTTACTAACCACCATGTTTGAGGGACATCGGCGTGATCACCACTGGTAGGTGGAGGGACAAATAAAAAGGAACACCTATTTCTAGACAGGATCATTTGGTAGCAAAGTGTGTGTTGTGGAGAGACGTGTTTGTTTGAGTGTCCAAACTTCCCTCTTTATGTGGTTATTACTTCTTTACAATCGTGAATATCATAAAACCCACTGATTTAAAAAGCCCAGACGCATATTTTTACAGCAATTCATTTGTTGAGGTGAGAAAAAATGTGAAGGACATTGCAGTACCACTAAATCTATACATGGGCACTGTTGAAACCAAAGAAAAAGAATTCACGGTGGCTAGATAGGACTATTTTCTAGTGACTGTCTCTGGGAACTCAAACAGAATCCATTTGTTTCTTTGTTTCTCAGATTCACTTGTATAGGATACCTGTCCACGCCCACTCAGCTTGTAGTTTGTCTGTGCCTTTGGATCTCAAGTGAGTCTCCAGTAAGGGAGCACGTAGGTGGTCTTGAGTTTTCATCAGTACTTCTAAACCTGTGTCTTTTGATTTTAGCACTCAAAGCCTGTACTTTTATTCTGATATTTGAGAGCCTTGCTCTTACTGCAATTTGAAATTTTTTTTGTTCTCATTAATATACAATCACATGCAGAACATTGTTTACTAGTCTACCCCCTTCACCAAGTCCCCACCAAATCCCAGTTACAGTCGCTGTCTGTCAGCATGTACTAAGATGCTGTGGAATCACTACTTGTCTACTCTGCGTTGTACAGCCCTACCCATGAAAACCCACCCTACACATTATACATGCTAATCCTAATGCCCCCATTCTTTTCCCCCGCCCTTATTACTCCCTTCCCAGAAACCCTACCCATTCCCTTTCTCTTTGTTAACTGTTAGTCCACTCTCGTTTTCTGTGAGTCTGCTGCTGTTTTTTCCTTCAGTTTTTCTTTGTTATCATACTCCACACATGAGTGAAATCATTTGGTACATGTATTTCTCCGCCTGGCCTATTTGACTGAGCAAAATACCCTCTAGCTCCATACACGTTATTGCAAAAGATGGGATTGTTTTCTTCTTATGGCTGCTTACTGCACTTTTTAAATTAGATTTCATACTTCTTTCCTATTTGTAGTTTCACTATGTGCTTTCCCCATTGCTCTCCTGGTTATGAGCAGTAGCTTTGTGTTAATCGATATCTACCAATATCTATTTATCTGTCTATCTATCAATCAATCAGTCATCTTTTTGTCTGCCCATCTGTCCTTGTGTACAAAACAGTTAACCATATAGCCTGTATCACTTTCCTACCTAATGCTTCCAAAAATCCTGCAAGGTATCTAGGCTGTAGGGAGAGCACTGGGTTCACCGAGACACCTGCAGGTCGAGTCGTCCGCGTGTACCTACAAAACAGGAAATGGTTGTGCAGAGACTTGAACCCTTGTCTCTATCCTCTGTCCTCTTTCATCTCCTTCTAACTTGCTGTCTGTATTTAGCCACATTCATTGACTAAGTGATTCCTGAGGACCACAAGTATCCTTCCTCTGGGCCTGTTGTCGACAGAAAAGTAAACTTGTTGCTTTGCTCACCACCATGTTTGAAGGGCATCGGCGTGATCAACGCTGATAGGACGGAGGGTCAAATAAAAAGGAAAACCAATTTCTAGACAGGAGCAGTTGGGAGCTAAGAGTATATTGTGGATTGACGTATTTATTTGAGTGTCCATACTTCCCTCTTTAGGTGGTTATTACACCTTCACATTCGTGAACATCATAAAGCCCACTGATATAAAGGCCCAGATGCTTATTATTACAGCAACTCAGTTGTTGAGGTGAGAGAAAATTAGAAGTCTTTTGCTGCACCATTAAATCTATGGCTGGGAACTGCTGAAACCAAACAAAAATAATTCACGGTGGCCAGATAGGGCTATTTTCTACTGACTGTCTCTGGGGACTCAAACAGAATCTGTTTGTTTGATTGTTTGTTTTTCAGTTTCACTCTTGTAGGGTACTTGTCCACACACCTTCGGCTTTTAGTTTGTCTGTGTCCTTGGATCTCAAGTGAGTCTCCTGTAAGTAAGCACGTAGGTGTCTTGAGTTTTCATCCCTTCTTTTAACCCTGTGTCTTTTGTTTGCAGCACTCAGATTCTGACCTTTTATTCTGATGATTCAGAGCTGTGCACTTATTGCACATAAAAAAATTTTTTTATCATTAATCTACGATCACGTGAAGAACATTATGTTTACTATACTCCCCCCTTCACCAAGTCCCCCCATAAAACCTCTTCAGTCGCTGTCCATCAGCGTATTTGGATGCTCTAGACCCCTTCACCATGTACCCCCCAACAGACCCCGTTACAGTCGCTGTCCATCAGCGAGTAGTAAGATGCTATATGATCTCTACTAGTCTTGTCTGTGTTGTACAGTACTCCCCATGCACACCGACACCACGCATTATACATGCTAATCCTAATGCCCCCATTCTTTCTCCCCACACTTATCCCACCCTTCAGTACCACCCTGCCCAGTCCTTTTCCCTTTGGTAACTTTTAGTCAACTCTCGGGTTCTGTGAGTCTGCTGCTATTTTTTTCCTTCAGTTTTTCTTTGCTGTTATACTCCACACATGAGTGAAATCACTTGGAACTTGTCTTTCTCCGCCTGGCCTATTTCTCCATCTCCATCCACGTCATTGCAAACGGTAGGATTTGTTTACTTCTTAAGGCTGCTAACCGCACTTTTTAAACTGGATTTCATTCTTCCTTTTTGTCTGTAGTTTACCTATGTGCTTTCACCATTCTTCTACTGGTTATGAGCAATAGCTTTGTATCAATCGATGTGTATCTGTATCTTCTATCTAACGGTCTGTCTGTCTATCTATGTATCTATCTATCTATGTATCTATGTATCTATCTATCTATCTTCGTATCATCTATCTATGATGTATATCATCTATCAATCTATGTCCCTATCTCTCTATCTTTCATCTGTCATCTGTCTACCTCTCTGTCTATGAATCAATCATCTTTTTGTCTGCACAGCTATCCTTATCTACAGAACAGTTAACAACATAGCCTATGTCACTTCCCTACATTATGCTCCCAAAAATCTTGTAAGGTAACTAGGCCGTAAGGAGAGCACTGGGTTCACCGAGACACTTGCAGGTCGAGTCAGCCGCGTGTGCTTAGAAAACCAGTAAATGGTGATGCAGGGACTTGAACACGTATCTCTGTCCTCTGTCATCTTTTACATCCTTCTCGCTTGCTCACTGTATTTAGCCACATTCATGGACTAAGTGCTCACTGAAGACTTCAAGTATCCTTCATCTGGGCCTGTTGTCGACAGAAAAGTGTACTTGGTTCTTTGCACACCACCATGTTTGAGGGACAGCGGCGTGATCACTGCTGTTAGATGGAGGAACAAATATAAAGGAACACCTATTTCAAGACAGGAGCAGTTGGGAACAAAGAATGTGTTGTGGAGTGAAGTGTTTATTTGAGGGTCCAAACTTCTGTCTTTAGGTGGTTATTACATCTTCACATTCATGAACATCAAAAAGCCCACTGATTTCAAAAGCCCAGATTCTTATTATCACAGCAACTCAGTTTTTGAGGTGAAAGAAAATGAGAAGTACGTTGCTGCACCACTAAAACTATGCCTGGGCCTTGCTGAAACCAAACAAAAAGAATTCACGGTGGCTAGATAGGGCTATTTCTTACTGACTCTCCTGGGGTCTCAAACAGAATCCATTTGTTTGTTTGTTTCTCAGTTTCACTTGTGTAGGTTACCTGTCCCCACACCTTCAGCTTGTAGTTTGTCTCTGTGCTTGGATCTCAAGTGAGTCTCCTGTAAGTAAGCACGTAGGTGTCTTGAGTTTTCATCCCTTCTTTTAACCCTGTGTCTTTTGTTTGCAGCAATCAGAGCCTGACCTTTTATTCTGAGGATTCAGAACTGTGCCCTTATTGCACTTAAAAATTTTTTTTTGTTATCACTGTTCTACAATCACGTGAAGTACATTATGTTTACTATGCTCCCCCTTCAACAATTCCCCCCACAAAAAATCTTACTGTCGCTGTCCATTAGCGTAGATGGATGCTGTAGACCCCTTCAACATATACACCCCCACAGACAGCATTACAGTTGCTGTCCATCAGCGAGTAGTAAGATGCTATATAATCTCTACTAGTCTTCTCTGTGTTGTACAGCACTCCCCATGCCCCCTCCGACCCCATGCAATATACATGCTAATCCTAATGCCCCCATTCTTTCTCCCCACACTTATCCCTCCCTTCAGACATACCCTGCCCAGTCCTTTTCCCTTTGGTAACTTTTAGTCAACTCTCGGGTTCTGTGAGTCTGCTGCTGTTATTTTCTTCAGTTTTTCTTTGTTGTTATACTCTACACATGAGTGAAATCATTTGGTACTTGTCTTTCTCCACCTGGCCCATTTCTATGAACATTCTACCATCTAGCTCCATCCACGTCATTGCAAATGGTAGGATTTGTTTTCTTCTTATGGCTGCTTACTGCACTTAGTAAACTGGATTTCATTCTTCCTTTTTGTTTGTAGTTTAGCTACGTGCTTTCACCATTCATCACCTGGTTATGAGCAATAGCTTTGTGTCAATCGATATGTATCTGTATCTATCTATCTATCGCTCTGTCTGTATATCTACCTAATTTCTATATAACAATCTATCTATCTCTCTATCTATCCTTCTCTGTATTTATCTATCCATCTATCTAGCTTCCTATCATATATCTATCATGTGTATCATCTATCAATCTATCATCTGTCATCTATATATATGTCTATCTATGAATCAATCATCTTTCTGTCTGCCCATCATCCTTATGTACAGAATAGTTAACAACATCACCTATGTCACTTCCCTACATTATGCTTCCAAAAACTTTGCAATGTCACTAGGCCGTAGGGAGATCACTGGGCTCCCTGAGACACTTGCAGATTGAGACAGCTGCGTGTGCTTAGAAAACCAGTAAATGTTGTTGCAGTGACTTGAACCCGTATCTCTGTCCTCTGTCCTCTTTTACCTCCTTCTCGCTTGCTAACTGTATTTAGCCACATTCATTGACTAAGTGCTCACTGAAGACCACAAGTATCCTTCCTCTGGGCCTGTTGTAGACAGAAAAGTATACTTGATATTTTACTAACCACCATGTTTGAGGGACATCGGCATGATCACCACTGGTAGGTGGAGGGACAAATAAAAAGGAACACCTATTTCTAGACAGGATCATTTGGTAGCAAAGTGTGTGTTGTGGAGAGACGTGTTTGTTTGAGTGTCCAAACTTCCCTCTTTATGTGGTTATTACTTCTTTACAATCGTGAATATCATAAAACCCACTGATTTAAAAAGCCCAGACGCATATTTTTACAGCAATTCATTTGTTGAGGTGAGAAAAAAATGTGAAGGACATTGCAGTACCACTAAATCTATACATGGGCACTGTTGAAACCAAAGAAAAAGAATTCACGGTGGCTAGATAGGACTATTTTCTAGTGACTGTCTCTGGGAACTCAAACAGAATCCATTTGTTTCTTTGTTTCTCAGATTCACTTGTATAGGATACCTGTCCACGCCCACTCAGCTTGTAGTTTGTCTGTGCCTTTGGATCTCAAGTGAGTCTCCAGTAAGGGAGCACGTAGGTGGTCTTGAGTTTTCATCAGTACTTCTAAACCTGTGTCTTTTGATTTTAGCACTCAAAGCCTGTACTTTTATTCTGATATTTGAGAGCCTTGCTCTTACTGCAATTTGAAATTTTTTTTGTTCTCATTAATATACAATCACATGCAGAACATTGTTTACTAGTCTACCCCCTTCACCAAGTCCCCACCAAATCCCAGTTACAGTCGCTGTCTGTCAGCATGTACTAAGATGCTGTGGAATCACTACTTGTCTACTCTGCGTTGTACAGCCCTACCCATGAAAACCCACCCTACACATTATACATGCTAATCCTAATGCCCCCATTCTTTTCCCCCGCCCTTATTACTCCCTTCCCAGAAACCCTACCCATTCCCTTTCTCTTTGTTAACTGTTAGTCCACTCTCGTTTTCTGTGAGTCTGCTGCTGTTTTTTCCTTCAGTTTTTCTTTGTTATCATACTCCACACATGAGTGAAATCATTTGGTACATGTATTTCTCCGCCTGGCCTATTTGACTGAGCAAAATACCCTCTAGCTCCATACACGTTATTGCAAAAGATGGGATTGTTTTCTTCTTATGGCTGCTTACTGCACTTTTTAAATTAGATTTCATACTTCTTTCCTATTTGTAGTTTCACTATGTGCTTTCCCCATTGCTCTCCTGGTTATGAGCAGTAGCTTTGTGTTAATCGATATCTACCAATATCTATTTATCTGTCTATCTATCAATCAATCAGTCATCTTTTTGTCTGCCCATCTGTCCTTGTGTACAAAACAGTTAACCATATAGCCTGTATCACTTTCCTACCTAATGCTTCCAAAAATCCTGCAAGGTATCTAGGCTGTAGGGAGAGCACTGGGTTCACCGAGACACCTGCAGGTCGAGTCGTCCGCGTGTACCTACAAAACAGGAAATGGTTGTGCAGAGACTTGAACCCTTGTCTCTATCCTCTGTCCTCTTTCATCTCCTTCTAACTTGCTGTCTGTATTTAGCCACATTCATTGACTAAGTGATTCCTGAGGACCACAAGTATCCTTCCTCTGGGCCTGTTGTCGACAGAAAAGTAAACTTGTTGCTTTGCTCACCACCATGTTTGAAGGGCATCGGCGTGATCAACGCTGATAGGACGGAGGGTCAAATAAAAAGGAAAACCAATTTCTAGACAGGAGCAGTTGGGAGCTAAGAGTATATTGTGGATTGACGTATTTATTTGAGTGTCCATACTTCCCTCTTTAGGTGGTTATTACACCTTCACATTCGTGAACATCATAAAGCCCACTGATATAAAGGCCCAGATGCTTATTATTACAGCAACTCAGTTGTTGAGGTGAGAGAAAATTAGAAGTCTTTTGCTGCACCATTAAATCTATGGCTGGGAACTGCTGAAACAAAACAAAAATAATTCACGGTGGCCAGATAGGGCTATTTTCTACTGACTGTCTCTGGGGACTCAAACAGAATCTGTTTGTTTGATTGTTTGTTTTTCAGTTTCACTCTTGTAGGGTACTTGTCCACACACCTTCGGCTTTTAGTTTGTCTGTGTCCTTGGATCTCAAGTGAGTCTCCTGTAAGTAAGCACGTAGGTGTCTTGAGTTTTCATCCCTTCTTTTAACCCTGTGTCTTTTGTTTGCAGCACTCAGATTCTGACCTTTTATTCTGATGATTCAGAGCTGTGCACTTATTGCACATAAAAAAATTTTTTTATCATTAATCTACGATCACGTGAAGAACATTATGTTTACTATACTCCCCCCTTCACCAAGTCCCCCCATAAAACCTCTTCAGTCGCTGTCCATCAGCGTATTTGGATGCTCTAGACCCCTTCACCATGTACCCCCCAACAGACCCCGTTACAGTCGCTGTCCATCAGCGAGTAGTAAGATGCTATATGATCTCTACTAGTCTTGTCTGTGTTGTACAGTACTCCCCATGCACACCGACACCACGCATTATACATGCTAATCCTAATGCCCCCATTCTTTCTCCCCACACTTATCCCACCCTTCAGTACCACCCTGCCCAGTCCTTTTCCCTTTGGTAACTTTTAGTCAACTCTCGGGTTCTGTGAGTCTGCTGCTATTTTTTTCCTTCAGTTTTTCTTTGCTGTTATACTCCACACATGAGTGAAATCACTTGGAACTTGTCTTTCTCCGCCTGGCCTATTTCTCCATCTCCATCCACGTCATTGCAAACGGTAGGATTTGTTTACTTCTTAAGGCTGCTAACCGCACTTTTTAAACTGGATTTCATTCTTCCTTTTTGTCTGTAGTTTACCTATGTGCTTTCACCATTCTTCTACTGGTTATGAGCAATAGCTTTGTATCAATCGATGTGTATCTGTATCTTCTATCTAACGGTCTGTCTGTCTATCTATGTATCTATCTATCTATGTATCTATCTATCTATCTTCGTATCATCTATCTATGATGTATATCATCTATCAATCTATGTCCCTATCTCTCTATCTTTCATCTGTCATCTGTCTACCTCTCTGTCTATGAATCAATCATCTTTTTGTCTGCACAGCTATCCTTATCTACAGAACAGTTAACAACATAGCCTATGTCACTTCCCTACATTATGCTCCCAAAAATCTTGTAAGGTAACTAGGCCGTAAGGAGAGCACTGGGTTCACCGAGACACTTGCAGGTCGAGTCAGCCGCGTGTGCTTAGAAAACCAGTAAATGGTGATGCAGGGACTTGAACACGTATCTCTGTCCTCTGTCATCTTTTACATCCTTCTCGCTTGCTCACTGTATTTAGCCACATTCATGGACTAAGTGCTCACTGAAGACTTCAAGTATCCTTCATCTGGGCCTGTTGTTGACAGAAAAGTGTACTTGGTTCTTTGCACACCACCATGTTTGAGGGACAGCAGCGTGATCACTGCTGTTAGATGGAGGAACAAATATAAAGGAACACCTATTTCGAGACAGGAGCAGTTGGGAACAAAGAATGTGTTGTGGAGTGAAGTGTTTATTTGAGGGTCCAAACTTCTGTCTTTAGGTGGTTATTACATCTTCACATTCGTGAACATCATAAAGCCCACTGATTTCAAAAGCCCAGATTCTTATTATCACAGCAACTCAGTTTTTGAGGTGAAAGAAAATGAGAAGTACGTTGCTGCACCACTAAAACTATGCCTGGGCCTTGCTGAAACCAAACAAAAAGAATTCACGGTGGCTAGATAGGGCTATTTCCTACTGACTCTCCTGGGGTCTCAAACAGAATCCATTTGTTTGTTTGTTTCTCAGTTTCACTTGTGTAGGTTACCTGTCCCCACACCTTCAGCTTGTAGTTTGTCTCTGTGCTTGGATCTCAAGTGAGTCTCCTGTAAGTAAGCACGTAGGTGTCTTGAGTTTTCATCCCTTCTTTTAACCCTGTGTCTTTTGTTTGCAGCAATCAGAGCCTGACCTTTTATTCTGAGGATTCAGAACTGTGCCCTTATTGCACTTAAAAATTTTTTTTTGTTATCACTGTTCTACAATCACGTGAAGTACATTATGTTTACTATGCTCCCCCTTCAACAATTCCCCCCACAAAAAACCTTACTGTCGCTGTCCATTAGCGTAGATGGATGCTGTAGACCCCTTCAACATATACACCCCCACAGACAGCATTACAGTTGCTGTCCATCAGCGAGTAGTAAGATGCTATATAATCTCTACTAGTCTTCTCTGTGTTGTACAGCACTCCCCATGCCCCCTCCGACCCCATGCAATATACATGCTAATCCTAATGCCCCCATTCTTTCTCCCCACACTTATCCCTCCCTTCAGACATACCCTGCCCAGTCCTTTTCCCTTTGGTAACTTTTAGTCAACTCTCGGGTTCTGTGAGTCTGCTGCTGTTATTTTCTTCAGTTTTTCTTTGTTGTTATACTCTACACATGAGTGAAATCATTTGGTACTTGTCTTTCTCCACCTGGCCCATTTCTATGAACATTCTACCATCTAGCTCCATCCACGTCATTGCAAATGGTAGGATTTGTTTTCTTCTTATGGCTGCTTACTGCACTTAGTAAACTGGATTTCATTCTTCCTTTTTGTTTGTAGTTTAGCTACGTGCTTTCACCATTCATCACCTGGTTATGAGCAATAGCTTTGTGTCAATCGATATGTATCTGTATCTATCTATCTATCGCTCTGTCTGTATATCTACCTAATTTCTATATAACAATCTATCTATCTCTCTATCTATCCTTCTCTGTATTTATCTATCCATCTATCTAGCTTCCTATCATATATCTATCATGTGTATCATCTATCAATCTATCATCTGTCATCTATATATATGTCTATCTATGAATCAATCATCTTTCTGTCTGCCCATCATCCTTATGTACAGAATAGTTAACAACATCACCTATGTCACTTCCCTACATTATGCTTCCAAAAACATTGCAATGTCACTAGGCCGTAGGGAGATCACTGGGCTCCCTGAGACACTTGCAGATTGAGACAGCTGCGTGTGCTTAGAAAACCAGTAAATGTTGTTGCAGTGACTTGAACCCGTATCTCTGTCCTCTGTCCTCTTTTACCTCCTTCTCGCTTGCTAACTGTATTTAGCCACATTCATTGACTAAGTGCTCACTGAAGACCACAAGTATCCTTCCTCTGGGCCTGTTGTAGACAGAAAAGTATACTTGATATTTTACTAACCACCATGTTTGAGGGACATCGGCGTGATCACCACTGGTAGGTGGAGGGACAAATAAAAAGGAACACCTATTTCTAGACAGGATCATTTGGTAGCAAAGTGTGTGTTGTGGAGAGACGTGTTTGTTTGAGTGTCCAAACTTCCCTCTTTATGTGGTTATTACTTCTTTACAATCGTGAATATCATAAAATCCACTGATTTAAAAAGCCCAGACGCATATTTTTACAGCAATTCATTTGTTGAGGTGAGAAAAAATGTGAAGGACATTGCAGTACCACTAAATCTATACATGGGCACTGTTGAAACCAAAGAAAAAGAATTCACGGTGGCTAGATAGGACTATTTTCTAGTGACTGTCTCTGGGAATTCAAACAGAATCCATTTGTTTCTTTGTTTCTCAGATTCACTTGTATAGGATACCTGTCCACGCCCATTCAGCTTGTAGTTTGTCTGTGCCTTTGGATCTCAAGTGAGTCTCCAGTAAGGGAGCACGTAGGTGGTCTTGAGTTTTCATCAGTACTTCTAAACCTGTGTCTTTTGATTTTAGCACTCAAAGCCTGTACTTTTATTCTGATATTTGAGAGCCTTGCTCTTACTGCAATTTGAAATTTTTTTTGTTCTCATTAATATACAATCACATGCAGAACATTGTTTACTAGTCTACCCCCTTCACCAAGTCCCCACCAAATCCCAGTTACAGTCGCTGTCTGTCAGCATGTACTAAGATGCTGTGGAATCACTACTTGTCTACTCTGCGTTGTACAGCCCTACCCATGAAAACCCACCCTACACATTATACATGCTAATCCTAATGCCCCCATTCTTTTCCCCCGCCCTTATTACTCCCTTCCCAGAAACCCTACCCATTCCCTTTCTCTTTGTTAACTGTTAGTCCACTCTCGTTTTCTGTGAGTCTGCTGCTGTTTTTTCCTTCAGTTTTTCTTTGTTATCATACTCCACACATGAGTGAAATCATTTGGTACATGTATTTCTCCGCCTGGCCTATTTGACTGAGCAAAATACCCTCTAGCTCCATACACGTTATTGCAAAAGATGGGATTGTTTTCTTCTTATGGCTGCTTACTGCACTTTTTAAATTGGATTTCATACTTCTTTCTTATTTGTAGTTTCACTATGTGCTTTCCCCATTGCTCTCCTGGTTATGAGCAGTAGCTTTGTGTTAATCGATATGTACCAATATCTATTTATCTGTCTATCTATCAATCAATCAGTCATCTTTTTGTCTGCCCATCTGTCCTTGTGTACAAAACAGTTAACCATATAGCCTGTATCACTTTCCTACCTAATGCTTCCAAAAATCCTGCAAGGTATCTAGGCTGTAGGGAGAGCACTGGGTTCACCGAGACACCTGCAGGTCGAGTCGTCCGCGTGTACCTACAAAACAGGAAATGGTTGTGCAGAGACTTGAACCCTTGTCTCTATCCTCTGTCCTCTTTCATCTCCTTCTAACTTGCTGTCTGTATTTAGCCACATTCATTGACTAAGTGATTCTTGAGGACCACAAGTATCCTTCCTCTGGGCCTGTTGTCGACAGAAAAGTAAACTTGTTGCTTTGCTCACCACCATGTTTGAAGGGCATCGGCGTGATCAACGCTGATAGGACGGAGGGTCAAATAAAAAGGAAAACCAATTTCTAGACAGGAGCAGTTGGGAGCTAAGAGTATATTGTGGATTGACGTATTTATTTGAGTGTCCATACTTCCCTCTTTAGGTGGTTATTACACCTTCACATTCGTGAACATCATAAAGCCCACTGATATAAAGGCCCAGATGCTTATTATTACAGCAACTCAGTTGTTGAGGTGAGAGAAAATTAGAAGTCTTTTGCTGCACCATTAAATCTATGGCTGGGAACTGCTGAAACCAAACAAAAATAATTCACGGTGGCCAGATAGGGCTATTTTCTACTGACTGTCTCTGGGGACTCAAACAGAATCTGTTTGTTTGATTGTTTGTTTTTCAGTTTCACTCTTGTAGGGTACTTGTCCACACACCTTCGGCTTGTAGTTTGTCTGTGTCCTTGGATCTCAAGTGAGTCTCCTGTAAGTAAGCACGTAGGTGTCTTGAGTTTTCATCCCTTCTTTTAACCCTGTGTCTTTTGTTTGCAGCACTCAGATTCTGACCTTTTATTCTGATGATTCAGAGCTGTGCACTTATTGCACATAAAAAAATTTTTTTATCATTAATCTACGATCACGTGAAGAACATTATGTTTACTATACTCCCCCCTTCACCAAGTCCCCCCATAAAACCTCTTCAGTCGCTGTCCATCAGCGTATTTGGATGCTCTAGACCCCTTCACCATGTACCCCCCAACAGACCCCGTTACAGTCGCTGTCCATCAGCGAGTAGTAAGATGCTATATGATCTCTACTAGTCTTGTCTGTGTTGTACAGTACTCCCCATGCACACCGACACCACGCATTATACATGCTAATCCTAATGCCCCCATTCTTTCTCCCCACACTTATCCCACCCTTCAGTACCACCCTGCCCAGTCCTTTTCCCTTTGGTAACTTTTAGTCAACTCTCGGGTTCTGTGAGTCTGCTGCTATTTTTTTCCTTCAGTTTTTCTTTGCTGTTATACTCCACACATGAGTGAAATCACTTGGAACTTGTCTTTCTCCGCCTGGCCTATTTCTCCATCTCCATCCACGTCATTGCAAACGGTAGGATTTGTTTACTTCTTAAGGCTGCTAACCGCACTTTTTAAACTGGATTTCATTCTTCCTTTTTGTCTGTAGTTTACCTATGTGCTTTCACCATTCTTCTACTGGTTATGAGCAATAGCTTTGTATCAATCGATGTGTATCTGTATCTTCTATCTAACGGTCTGTCTGTCTATCTATGTATCTATCTATCTATGTATCTATGTATCTATCTATCTATCTTCGTATCATCTATCTATGATGTATATCATCTATCAATCTATGTCCCTATCTCTCTATCTTTCATCTGTCATCTGTCTACCTCTCTGTCTATGAATCAATCATCTTTTTGTCTGCACAGCTATCCTTATCTACAGAACAGTTAACAACATAGCCTATGTCACTTCCCTACATTATGCTCCCAAAAATCTTGTAAGGTAACTAGGCCGTAAGGAGAGCACTGGGTTCACCGAGACACTTGCAGGTCGAGTCAGCCGCGTGTGCTTAGAAAACCAGTAAATGGTGATGCAGGGACTTGAACACGTATCTCTGTCCTCTGTCATCTTTTACATCCTTCTCGCTTGCTCACTGTATTTAGCCACATTCATGGACTAAGCGCTCACTGAAGACTTCAAGTATCCTTCTTCTGGGCCTGTTGTAGACAGAAAAGTGTACTTGGTTCTTTGCACACCACCATGTTTGAGGGACAGCGGCGTGATCACTGCTGTTAGATGGAGGAACAAATATAAAGGAACACCTATTTCAAGACAGGAGCAGTTGGGAACAAAGAATGTGTTGTGGAGTGAAGTGTTTATTTGAGGGTCCAAACTTCTGTCTTTAGGTGGTTATTACATCTTCACATTCGTGAACATCATAAAGCCCACTGATTTCAAAAGCCCAGATTCTTATTATCACAGCAACTCAGTTTTTGAGGTGAAAGAAAATGAGAAGTACGTTGCTGCACCACTAAAACTATGCCTGGGCCTTGCTGAAACCAAACAAAAAGAATTCACGGTGGCTAGATAGGGCTATTTCCTACTGACTCTCCTGGGGTCTCAAACAGAATCCATTTGTTTGTTTGTTTCTCAGTTTCACTTGTGTAGGTTACCTGTCCCCACACCTTCAGCTTGTAGTTTGTCTCTGTGCTTGGATCTCAAGTGAGTCTCCTGTAAGTAAGCACGTAGGTGTCTTGAGTTTTCATCCCTTCTTTTAACCCTGTGTCTTTTGTTGGCAGCAATCAGAGCCTGACCTTTTATTCTGAGGATTCAGAACTGTGCCCTTATTGCACTTAAAAAAATTTTTTTGTTATCACTGTTCTACAATCACGTGAAGTACATTATGTTTACTATGCTCCCCCTTCAACAATTCCCCCCACAAAAAATCTTACTGTCGCTGTCCATTAGCGTAGATGGATGCTGTAGACCCCTTCAACATATACACCCCCACAGACAGCATTACAGTTGCTGTCCATCAGCGAGTAGTAAGATGCTATATAATCTCTACTAGTCTTCTCTGTGTTGTACAGCACTCCCCATGCCCCCTCCGACCCCATGCAATATACATGCTAATCCTAATGCCCCCATTCTTTCTCCCCACACTTATCCCTCCCTTCAGACATACCCTGCCCAGTCCTTTTCCCTTTGGTAACTTTTAGTCAACTCTCGGGTTCTGTGAGTCTGCTGCTGTTATTTTCTTCAGTTTTTCTTTGTTGTTATACTCTACACATGAGTGAAATCATTTGGTACTTGTCTTTCTCCACCTGGCCCATTTCTATGAACATTCTACCATCTAGCTCCATCCACGTCATTGCAAATGGTAGGATTTGTTTTCTTCTTATGGCTGCTTACTGCACTTAGTAAACTGGATTTCATTCTTCCTTTTTGTTTGTAGTTTAGCTACGTGCTTTCACCATTCATCACCTGGTTATGAGCAATAGCTTTGTGTCAATCGATATGTATCTGTATCTATCTATCTATCGCTCTGTCTGTATATCTACCTAATTTCTATATAACAATCTATCTATCTCTCTATCTATCCTTCTCTGTATTTATCTATCCATCTATCTAGCTTCCTATCATATATCTATCATGCGTATCATCTATCAATCTATCATCT
The DNA here is from genome assembly GCF_030020395.1 of Manis pentadactyla. Lineage (NCBI taxonomy): Eukaryota > Metazoa > Chordata > Mammalia > Pholidota > Manidae > Manis > Manis pentadactyla. The sequence goes on from NW_026644638.1 coordinate 48,322, forward strand.
GTCATCTATATATATGTCTATCTATGAATCAATCATCTTTCTGTCTGCCCATCATCCTTATGTACAGAATAGTTAACAACATCACCTATGTCACTTCCCTACATTATGCTTCCAAAAACATTGCAATGTCACTAGGCCGTAGGGAGATCACTGGGCTCCCTGAGACACTTGCAGATTGAGACAGCTGCGTGTGCTTAGAAAACCAGTAAATGTTGTTGCAGTGACTTGAACCCGTATCTCTGTCCTCTGTCCTCTTTTACCTCCTTCTCGCTTGCTAACTGTATTTAGCCACATTCATTGACTAAGTGCTCACTGAAGACCACAAGTATCCTTCCTCTGGGCCTGTTGTAGACAGAAAAGTATACTTGATATTTTACTAACCACCATGTTTGAGGGACATCGGCGTGATCACCACTGGTAGGTGGAGGGACAAATAAAAAGGAACACCTATTTCTAGACAGGATCATTTGGTAGCAAAGTGTGTGTTGTGGAGAGACGTGTTTGTTTGAGTGTCCAAACTTCCCTCTTTATGTGGTTATTACTTCTTTACAATCGTGAATATCATAAAATCCACTGATTTAAAAAGCCCAGACGCATATTTTTACAGCAATTCATTTGTTGAGGTGAGAAAAAATGTGAAGGACATTGCAGTACCACTAAATCTATACATGGGCACTGTTGAAACCAAAGAAAAAGAATTCACGGTGGCTAGATAGGACTATTTTCTAGTGACTGTCTCTGGGAATTCAAACAGAATCCATTTGTTTCTTTGTTTCTCAGATTCACTTGTATAGGATACCTGTCCACGCCCATTCAGCTTGTAGTTTGTCTGTGCCTTTGGATCTCAAGTGAGTCTCCAGTAAGGGAGCACGTAGGTGGTCTTGAGTTTTCATCAGTACTTCTAAACCTGTGTCTTTTGATTTTAGCACTCAAAGCCTGTACTTTTATTCTGATATTTGAGAGCCTTGCTCTTACTGCAATTTGAAATTTTTTTTGTTCTCATTAATATACAATCACATGCAGAACATTGTTTACTAGTCTACCCCCTTCACCAAGTCCCCACCAAATCCCAGTTACAGTCGCTGTCTGTCAGCATGTACTAAGATGCTGTGGAATCACTACTTGTCTACTCTGCGTTGTACAGCCCTACCCATGAAAACCCACCCTACACATTATACATGCTAATCCTAATGCCCCCATTCTTTTCCCCCGCCCTTATTACTCCCTTCCCAGAAACCCTACCCATTCCCTTTCTCTTTGTTAACTGTTAGTCCACTCTCGTTTTCTGTGAGTCTGCTGCTGTTTTTTCCTTCAGTTTTTCTTTGTTATCATACTCCACACATGAGTGAAATCATTTGGTACATGTATTTCTCCGCCTGGCCTATTTGACTGAGCAAAATACCCTCTAGCTCCATACACGTTATTGCAAAAGATGGGATTGTTTTCTTCTTATGGCTGCTTACTGCACTTTTTAAATTGGATTTCATACTTCTTTCTTATTTGTAGTTTCACTATGTGCTTTCCCCATTGCTCTCCTGGTTATGAGCAGTAGCTTTGTGTTAATCGATATGTACCAATATCTATTTATCTGTCTATCTATCAATCAATCAGTCATCTTTTTGTCTGCCCATCTGTCCTTGTGTACAAAACAGTTAACCATATAGCCTGTATCACTTTCCTACCTAATGCTTCCAAAAATCCTGCAAGGTATCTAGGCTGTAGGGAGAGCACTGGGTTCACCGAGACACCTGCAGGTCGAGTCGTCCGCGTGTACCTACAAAACAGGAAATGGTTGTGCAGAGACTTGAACCCTTGTCTCTATCCTCTGTCCTCTTTCATCTCCTTCTAACTTGCTGTCTGTATTTAGCCACATTCATTGACTAAGTGATTCCTGAGGACCACAAGTATCCTTCCTCTGGGCCTGTTGTCGACAGAAAAGTAAACTTGTTGCTTTGCTCACCACCATGTTTGAAGGGCATCGGCGTGATCAACGCTGATAGGACGGAGGGTCAAATAAAAAGGAAAACCAATTTCTAGACAGGAGCAGTTGGGAGCTAAGAGTATATTGTGGATTGACGTATTTATTTGAGTGTCCATACTTCCCTCTTTAGGTGGTTATTACACCTTCACATTCGTGAACATCATAAAGCCCACTGATATAAAGGCCCAGATGCTTATTATTACAGCAACTCAGTTGTTGAGGTGAGAGAAAATTAGAAGTCTTTTGCTGCACCATTAAATCTATGGCTGGGAACTGCTGAAACCAAACAAAAATAATTCACGGTGGCCAGATAGGGCTATTTTCTACTGACTGTCTCTGGGGACTCAAACAGAATCTGTTTGTTTGATTGTTTGTTTTTCAGTTTCACTCTTGTAGGGTACTTGTCCACACACCTTCGGCTTGTAGTTTGTCTGTGTCCTTGGATCTCAAGTGAGTCTCCTGTAAGTAAGCACGTAGGTGTCTTGAGTTTTCATCCCTTCTTTTAACCCTGTGTCTTTTGTTTGCAGCACTCAGATTCTGACCTTTTATTCTGATGATTCAGAGCTGTGCACTTATTGCACATAAAAAAATTTTTTTATCATTAATCTACGATCACGTGAAGAACATTATGTTTACTATACTCCCCCCTTCACCAAGTCCCCCCATAAAACCTCTTCAGTCGCTGTCCATCAGCGTATTTGGATGCTCTAGACCCCTTCACCATGTACCCCCCAACAGACCCCGTTACAGTCGCTGTCCATCAGCGAGTAGTAAGATGCTATATGATCTCTACTAGTCTTGTCTGTGTTGTACAGTACTCCCCATGCACACCGACACCACGCATTATACATGCTAATCCTAATGCCCCCATTCTTTCTCCCCACACTTATCCCACCCTTCAGTACCACCCTGCCCAGTCCTTTTCCCTTTGGTAACTTTTAGTCAACTCTCGGGTTCTGTGAGTCTGCTGCTATTTTTTTCCTTCAGTTTTTCTTTGCTGTTATACTCCACACATGAGTGAAATCACTTGGAACTTGTCTTTCTCCGCCTGGCCTATTTCTCCATCTCCATCCACGTCATTGCAAACGGTAGGATTTGTTTACTTCTTAAGGCTGCTAACCGCACTTTTTAAACTGGATTTCATTCTTCCTTTTTGTCTGTAGTTTACCTATGTGCTTTCACCATTCTTCTACTGGTTATGAGCAATAGCTTTGTATCAATCGATGTGTATCTGTATCTTCTATCTAACGGTCTGTCTGTCTATCTATGTATCTATCTATCTATGTATCTATGTATCTATCTATCTATCTTCGTATCATCTATCTATGATGTATATCATCTATCAATCTATGTCCCTATCTCTCTATCTTTCATCTGTCATCTGTCTACCTCTCTGTCTATGAATCAATCATCTTTTTGTCTGCACAGCTATCCTTATCTACAGAACAGTTAACAACATAGCCTATGTCACTTCCCTACATTATGCTCCCAAAAATCTTGTAAGGTAACTAGGCCGTAAGGAGAGCACTGGGTTCACCGAGACACTTGCAGGTCGAGTCAGCCGCGTGTGCTTAGAAAACCAGTAAATGGTGATGCAGGGACTTGAACACGTATCTCTGTCCTCTGTCATCTTTTACATCCTTCTCGCTTGCTCACTGTATTTAGCCACATTCATGGACTAAGCGCTCACTGAAGACTTCAAGTATCCTTCATCTGGGCCTGTTGTCGACAGAAAAGTGTACTTGGTTCTTTGCACACCACCATGTTTGAGGGACAGCGGCGTGATCACTGCTGTTAGATGGAGGAACAAATATAAAGGAACACCTATTTCAAGACAGGAGCAGTTGGGAACAAAGAATGTGTTGTGGAGTGAAGTGTTTATTTGAGGGTCCAAACTTCTGTCTTTAGGTGGTTATTACATCTTCACATTCGTGAACATCATAAAGCCCACTGATTTCAAAAGCCCAGATTCTTATTATCACAGCAACTCAGTTTTTGAGGTGAAAGAAAATGAGAAGTACGTTGCTGCACCACTAAAACTATGCCTGGGCCTTGCTGAAACCAAACAAAAAGAATTCACGGTGGCTAGATAGGGCTATTTCCTACTGACTCTCCTGGGGTCTCAAACAGAATCCGTTTGTTTGTTTGTTTCTCAGTTTCACTTGTGTAGGTTACCTGTCCCCACACCTTCAGCTTGTAGTTTGTCTCTGTGCTTGGATCTCAAGTGAGTCTCCTGTAAGTAAGCACGTAGGTGTCTTGAGTTTTCATCCCTTCTTTTAACCCTGTGTCTTTTGTTTGCAGCAATCAGAGACTGACCTTTTATTCTGAGGATTCAGAACTGTGCCCTTATTGCACTTAAAAAAATTTTTTTGTTATCACTGTTCTACAATCACGTGAAGTACATTATGTTTACTATGCTCCCCCTTCAACAATTCCCCCCACAAAAAATCTTACTGTCGCTGTCCATTAGCGTAGATGGATGCTGTAGACCCCTTCAACATATACACCCCCACAGACAGCATTACAGTTGCTGTCCATCAGCGAGTAGTAAGATGCTATATAATCTCTACTAGTCTTCTCTGTGTTGTACAGCACTCCCCATGCCCCCTCCGACCCCATGCAATATACATGCTAATCCTAATGCCCCCATTCTTTCTCCCCACACTTATCCCTCCCTTCAGACATACCCTGCCCAGTCCTTTTCCCTTTGGTAACTTTTAGTCAACTCTCGGGTTCTGTGAGTCTGCTGCTGTTATTTTCTTCAGTTTTTCTTTGTTGTTATACTCTACACATGAGTGAAATCATTTGGTACTTGTCTTTCTCCACCTGGCCCATTTCTATGAACATTCTACCATCTAGCTCCATCCACGTCATTGCAAATGGTAGGATTTGTTTTCTTCTTATGGCTGCTTACTGCACTTAGTAAACTGGATTTCATTCTTCCTTTTTGTTTGTAGTTTAGCTACGTGCTTTCACCATTCATCACCTGGTTATGAGCAATAGCTTTGTGTCAATCGATATGTATCTGTATCTATCTATCTATCGCTCTGTCTGTATATCTACCTAATTTCTATATAACAATCTATCTATCTCTCTATCTATCCTTCTCTGTATTTATCTATCCATCTATCTAGCTTCCTATCATATATCTATCATGTGTATCATCTATCAATCTATCATCTGTCATCTATATATATGTCTATCTATGAATCAATCATCTTTCTGTCTGCCCATCATCCTTATGTACAGAATAGTTAACAACATCACCTATGTCACTTCCCTACATTATGCTTCCAAAAACATTGCAATGTCACTAGGCCGTAGGGAGATCACTGGGCTCCCTGAGACACTTGCAGATTGAGACAGCTGCGTGTGCTTAGAAAACCAGTAAATGTTGTTGCAGTGACTTGAACCCGTATCTCTGTCCTCTGTCCTCTTTTACCTCCTTCTCGCTTGCTAACTGTATTTAGCCACATTCATTGACTAAGTGCTCACTGAAGACCACAAGTATCCTTCCTCTGGGCCTGTTGTAGACAGAAAAGTATACTTGATATTTTACTAACCACCATGTTTGAGGGACATCGGCGTGATCACCACTGGTAGGTGGAGGGACAAATAAAAAGGAACACCTATTTCTAGACAGGATCATTTGGTAGCAAAGTGTGTGTTGTGGAGAGACGTGTTTGTTTGAGTGTCCAAACTTCCCTCTTTATGTGGTTATTACTTCTTTACAATCGTGAATATCATAAAACCCACTGATTTAAAAAGCCCAGACGCATATTTTTACAGCAATTCATTTGTTGAGGTGAGAAAAAATGTGAAGGACATTGCAGTACCACTAAATCTATACATGGGCACTGTTGAAACCAAAGAAAAAGAATTCACGGTGGCTAGATAGGACTATTTTCTAGTGACTGTCTCTGGGAACTCAAACAGAATCCATTTGTTTCTTTGTTTCTCAGATTCACTTGTATAGGATACCTGTCCACGCCCACTCAGCTTGTAGTTTGTCTGTGCCTTTGGATCTCAAGTGAGTCTCCAGTAAGGGAGCACGTAGGTGGTCTTGAGTTTTCATCAGTACTTCTAAACCTGTGTCTTTTGATTTTAGCACTCAAAGCCTGTACTTTTATTCTGATATTTGAGAGCCTTGCTCTTACTGCAATTTGAAATTTTTTTTGTTCTCATTAATATACAATCACATGCAGAACATTGTTTACTAGTCTACCCCCTTCACCAAGTCCCCACCAAATCCCAGTTACAGTCGCTGTCTGTCAGCATGTACTAAGATGCTGTGGAATCACTACTTGTCTACTCTGCGTTGTACAGCCCTACCCATGAAAACTCACCCTACACATTATACATGCTAATCCTAATGCCCCCATTCTTTTCCCCCGCCCTTATTACTCCCTTCCCAGAAACCCTACCCATTCCCTTTCTCTTTGTTAACTGTTAGTCCACTCTCGTTTTCTGTGAGTCTGCTGCTGTTTTTTCCTTCAGTTTTTCTTTGTTATCATACTCCACACATGAGTGAAATCATTTGGTACATGTATTTCTCCGCCTGGCCTATTTGACTGAGCAAAATACCCTCTAGCTCCATACACGTTATTGCAAAAGATGGGATTGTTTTCTTCTTATGGCTGCTTACTGCACTTTTTAAATTGGATTTCATACTTCTTTCTTATTTGTAGTTTCACTATGTGCTTTCCCCATTGCTCTCCTGGTTATGAGCAGTAGCTTTGTGTTAATCGATATGTACCAATATCTATTTATCTGTCTATCTATCAATCAATCAGTCATCTTTTTGTCTGCCCATCTGTCCTTGTGTACAAAACAGTTAACCATATAGCCTGTATCACTTTCCTACCTAATGCTTCCAAAAATCCTGCAAGGTATCTAGGCTGTAGGGAGAGCACTGGGTTCACCGAGACACCTGCAGGTCGAGTCGTCCGCGTGTACCTACAAAACAGGAAATGGTTGTGCAGAGACTTGAACCCTTGTCTCTATCCTCTGTCCTCTTTCATCTCCTTCTAACTTGCTGTCTGTATTTAGCCACATTCATTGACTAAGTGATTCCTGAGGACCACAAGTATCCTTCCTCTGGGCCTGTTGTCGACAGAAAAGTAAACTTGTTGCTTTGCTCACCACCATGTTTGAAGGGCATCGGCGTGATCAACGCTGATAGGACGGAGGGTCAAATAAAAAGGAAAACCAATTTCTAGACAGGAGCAGTTGGGAGCTAAGAGTATATTGTGGATTGACGTATTTATTTGAGTGTCCATACTTCCCTCTTTAGGTGGTTATTACACCTTCACATTCGTGAACATCATAAAGCCCACTGATATAAAGGCCCAGATGCTTATTATTACAGCAACTCAGTTGTTGAGGTGAGAGAAAATTAGAAGTCTTTTGCTGCACCATTAAATCTATGGCTGGGAACTGCTGAAACCAAACAAAAATAATTCACGGTGGCCAGATAGGGCTATTTTCTACTGACTGTCTCTGGGGACTCAAACAGAATCTGTTTGTTTGATTGTTTGTTTTTCAGTTTCACTCTTGTAGGGTACTTGTCCACACACCTTCGGCTTTTAGTTTGTCTGTGTCCTTGGATCTCAAGTGAGTCTCCTGTAAGTAAGCACGTAGGTGTCTTGAGTTTTCATCCCTTCTTTTAACCCTGTGTCTTTTGTTTGCAGCACTCAGATTCTGACCTTTTATTCTGATGATTCAGAGCTGTGCACTTATTGCACATAAAAAAATTTTTTTATCATTAATCTACGATCACGTGAAGAACATTATGTTTACTATACTCCCCCCTTCACCAAGTCCCCCCATAAAACCTCTTCAGTCGCTGTCCATCAGCGTATTTGGATGCTCTAGACCCCTTCACCATGTACCCCCCAACAGACCCCGTTACAGTCGCTGTCCATCAGCGAGTAGTAAGATGCTATATGATCTCTACTAGTCTTGTCTGTGTTGTACAGTACTCCCCATGCACACCGACACCACGCATTATACATGCTAATCCTAATGCCCCCATTCTTTCTCCCCACACTTATCCCACCCTTCAGTACCACCCTGCCCAGTCCTTTTCCCTTTGGTAACTTTTAGTCAACTCTCGGGTTCTGTGAGTCTGCTGCTATTTTTTTCCTTCAGTTTTTCTTTGCTGTTATACTCCACACATGAGTGAAATCACTTGGAACTTGTCTTTCTCCGCCTGGCCTATTTCTCCATCTCCATCCACGTCATTGCAAACGGTAGGATTTGTTTACTTCTTAAGGCTGCTAACCGCACTTTTTAAACTGGATTTCATTCTTCCTTTTTGTCTGTAGTTTACCTATGTGCTTTCACCATTCTTCTACTGGTTATGAGCAATAGCTTTGTATCAATCGATGTGTATCTGTATCTTCTATCTAACGGTCTGTCTGTCTATCTATGTATCTATCTATCTATGTATCTATGTATCTATCTATCTATCTTCGTATCATCTATCTATGATGTATATCATCTATCAATCTATGTCCCTATCTCTCTATCTTTCATCTGTCATCTGTCTACCTCTCTGTCTATGAATCAATCATCTTTTTGTCTGCACAGCTATCCTTATCTACAGAACAGTTAACAACATAGCCTATGTCACTTCCCTACATTATGCTCCCAAAAATCTTGTAAGGTAACTAGGCCGTAAGGAGAGCACTGGGTTCACCGAGACACTTGCAGGTCGAGTCAGCCGCGTGTGCTTAGAAAACCAGTAAATGGTGATGCAGGGACTTGAACACGTATCTCTGTCCTCTGTCATCTTTTACATCCTTCTCGCTTGCTCACTGTATTTAGCCACATTCATGGACTAAGCGCTCACTGAAGACTTCAAGTATCCTTCATCTGGGCCTGTTGTCGACAGAAAAGTGTACTTGGTTCTTTGCACACCACCATGTTTGAGGGACAGCGGCGTGATCACTGCTGTTAGATGGAGGAACAAATATAAAGGAACACCTATTTCGAGACAGGAGCAGTTGGGAACAAAGAATGTGTTGTGGAGTGAAGTGTTTATTTGAGGGTCCAAACTTCTGTCTTTAGGTGGTTATTACATCTTCACATTCGTGAACATCATAAAGCCCACTGATTTCAAAAGCCCAGATTCTTATTATCACAGCAACTCAGTTTTTGAGGTGAAAGAAAATGAGAAGTACGTTGCTGCACCACTAAAACTATGCCTGGGCCTTGCTGAAACCAAACAAAAAGAATTCACGGTGGCTAGATAGGGCTATTTCCTACTGACTCTCCTGGGGTCTCAAACAGAATCCATTTGTTTGTTTGTTTCTCAGTTTCACTTGTGTAGGTTACCTGTCCCCACACCTTCAGCTTGTAGTTTGTCTCTGTGCTTGGATCTCAAGTGAGTCTCCTGTAAGTAAGCACGTAGGTGTCTTGAGTTTTCATCCCTTCTTTTAACCCTGTGTCTTTTGTTGGCAGCAATCAGAGCCTGACCTTTTATTCTGAGGATTCAGAACTGTGCCCTTATTGCACTTAAAAAAATTTTTTTGTTATCACTGTTCTACAATCACGTGAAGTACATTATGTTTACTATGCTCCCCCTTCAACAATTCCCCCCACAAAAAATCTTACTGTCGCTGTCCATTAGCGTAGATGGATGCTGTAGACCCCTTCAACATATACACCCCCACAGACAGCATTACAGTTGCTATCCATCAGCGAGTAGTAAGATGCTATATAATCTCTACTAGTCTTCTCTGTGTTGTACAGCACTCCCCATGACCCCTCCGACCCCATGCAATATACATGCTAATCCTAATGCCCCCATTCTTTCTCCCCACACTTATCCCTCCCTTCAGACATACCCTGCCCAGTCCTTTTCCCTTTGGTAACTTTTAGTCAACTCTCGGGTTCTGTGAGTCTGCTGCTGTTATTTTCTTCAGTTTTTCTTTGTTGTTATACTCTACACATGAGTGAAATCATTTGGTACTTGTCTTTCTCCACCTGGCCCATTTCTATGAACATTCTACCATCTAGCTCCATCCACGTCATTGCAAATGGTAGGATTTGTTTTCTTCTTATGGCTGCTTACTGCACTTAGTAAACTGGATTTCATTCTTCCTTTTTGTTTGTAGTTTAGCTACGTGCTTTCACCATTCATCACCTGGTTATGAGCAATAGCTTTGTGTCAATCGATATGTATCTGTATCTATCTATCTATCGCTCTGTCTGTATATCTACCTAATTTCTATATAACAATCTATCTATCTCTCTATCTATCCTTCTCTGTATTTATCTATCCATCTATCTAGCTTCCTATCATATATCTATCATGTGTATCATCTATCAATCTATCATCTGTCATCTATATATATGTCTATCTATGAATCAATCATCTTTCTGTCTGCCCATCATCCTTATGTACAGAATAGTTAACAACATCACCTATGTCACTTCCCTACATTATGCTTCCAAAAACATTGCAATGTCACTAGGCCGTAGGGAGATCACTGGGCTCCCTGAGACACTTGCAGATTGAGACAGCTGCGTGTGCTTAGAAAACCAGTAAATGTTGTTGCAGTGACTTGAACCCGTATCTCTGTCCTCTGTCCTCTTTTACCTCCTTCTCGCTTGCTAACTGTATTTAGCCACATTCATTGACTAAGTGCTCACTGAAGACCACAAGTATCCTTCCTCTGGGCCTGTTGTAGACAGAAAAGTATACTTGATATTTTACTAACCACCATGTTTGAGGGACATCGGCGTGATCACCACTGGTAGGTGGAGGGACAAATAAAAAGGAACACCTATTTCTAGACAGGATCATTTGGTAGCAAAGTGTGTGTTGTGGAGAGACGTGTTTGTTTGAGTGTCCAAACTTCCCTCTTTATGTGGTTATTACTTCTTTACAATCGTGAATATCATAAAACCCACTGATTTAAAAAGCCCAGACGCATATTTTTACAGCAATTCATTTGTTGAGGTGAGAAAAAATGTGAAGGACATTGCAGTACCACTAAATCTATACATGGGCACTGTTGAAACCAAAGAAAAAGAATTCACGGTGGCTAGATAGGACTATTTTCTAGTGACTGTCTCTGGGAACTCAAACAGAATCCATTTGTTTCTTTGTTTCTCAGATTCACTTGTATAGGATACCTGTCCACGCCCACTCAGCTTGTAGTTTGTCTGTGCCTTTGGATCTCAAGTGAGTCTCCAGTAAGGGAGCACGTAGGTGGTCTTGAGTTTTCATCAGTACTTCTAAACCTGTGTCTTTTGATTTTAGCACTCAAAGCCTGTACTTTTATTCTGATATTTGAGAGCCTTGCTCTTACTGCAATTTGAAATTTTTTTTGTTCTCATTAATATACAATCACATGCAGAACATTGTTTACTAGTCTACCCCCTTCACCAAGTCCCCACCAAATCCCAGTTACAGTCGCTGTCTGTCAGCATGTACTAAGATGCTGTGGAATCACTACTTGTCTACTCTGCGTTGTACAGCCCTACCCATGAAAACTCACCCTACACATTATACATGCTAATCCTAATGCCCCCATTCTTTTCCCCCGCCCTTATTACTCCCTTCCCAGAAACCCTACCCATTCCCTTTCTCTTTGTTAACTGTTAGTCCACTCTCGTTTTCTGTGAGTCTGCTGCTGTTTTTTCCTTCAGTTTTTCTTTGTTATCATACTCCACACATGAGTGAAATCATTTGGTACATGTATTTCTCCGCCTGGCCTATTTGACTGAGCAAAATACCCTCTAGCTCCATACACGTTATTGCAAAAGATGGGATTGTTTTCTTCTTATGGCTGCTTACTGCACTTTTTAAATTGGATTTCATACTTCTTTCTTATTTGTAGTTTCACTATGTGCTTTCCCCATTGCTCTCCTGGTTATGAGCAGTAGCTTTGTGTTAATCGATATGTACCAATATCTATTTATCTGTCTATCTATCAATCAATCAGTCATCTTTTTGTCTGCCCATCTGTCCTTGTGTACAAAACAGTTAACCATATAGCCTGTATCACTTTCCTACCTAATGCTTCCAAAAATCCTGCAAGGTATCTAGGCTGTAGGGAGAGCACTGGGTTCACCGAGACACCTGCAGGTCGAGTCGTCCGCGTGTACCTACAAAACAGGAAATGGTTGTGCAGAGACTTGAACCCTTGTCTCTATCCTCTGTCCTCTTTCATCTCCTTCTAACTTGCTGTCTGTATTTAGCCACATTCATTGACTAAGTGATTCCTGAGGACCACAAGTATCCTTCCTCTGGGCCTGTTGTCGACAGAAAAGTAAACTTGTTGCTTTGCTCACCACCATGTTTGAAGGGCATCGGCGTGATCAACGCTGATAGGACGGAGGGTCAAATAAAAAGGAAAACCAATTTCTAGACAGGAGCAGTTGGGAGCTAAGAGTATATTGTGGATTGACGTATTTATTTGAGTGTCCATACTTCCCTCTTTAGGTGGTTATTACACCTTCACATTCGTGAACATCATAAAGCCCACTGATATAAAGGCCCAGATGCTTATTATTACAGCAACTCAGTTGTTGAGGTGAGAGAAAATTAGAAGTCTTTTGCTGCACCATTAAATCTATGGCTGGGAACTGCTGAAACCAAACAAAAATAATTCACGGTGGCCAGATAGGGCTATTTTCTACTGACTGTCTCTGGGGACTCAAACAGAATCTGTTTGTTTGATTGTTTGTTTTTCAGTTTCACTCTTGTAGGGTACTTGTCCACACACCTTCGGCTTTTAGTTTGTCTGTGTCCTTGGATCTCAAGTGAGTCTCCTGTAAGTAAGCACGTAGGTGTCTTGAGTTTTCATCCCTTCTTTTAACCCTGTGTCTTTTGTTTGCAGCACTCAGATTCTGACCTTTTATTCTGATGATTCAGAGCTGTGCACTTATTGCACTTAAAAAATTTTTTTTATCATTAATCTACGATCACGTGAAGAACATTATGTTTACTATACTCCCCCCTTCACCAAGTCCCCCCATAAAACCTCTTCAGTCGCTGTCCATCAGCGTATTTGGATGCTCTAGACCCCTTCACCATGTACCCCCCAACAGACCCCGTTACAGTCGCTGTCCATCAGCGAGTAGTAAGATGCTATATGATCTCTACTAGTCTTGTCTGTGTTGTACAGTACTCCCCATGCACACCGACACCACGCATTATACATGCTAATCCTAATGCCCCCATTCTTTCTCCCCACACTTATCCCACCCTTCAGTACCACCCTGCCCAGTCCTTTTCCCTTTGGTAACTTTTAGTCAACTCTCGGGTTCTGTGAGTCTGCTGCTATTTTTTTCCTTCAGTTTTTCTTTGCTGTTATACTCCACACATGAGTGAAATCACTTGGAACTTGTCTTTCTCCGCCTGGCCTATTTCTCCATCTCCATCCACGTCATTGCAAACGTTAGGATTTGTTTACTTCTTAAGGCTGCTAACCGCACTTTTTAAACTGGATTTCATTCTTCCTTTTTGTCTGTAGTTTACCTATGTGCTTTCACCATTCTTCTACTGGTTATGAGCAATAGCTTTGTATCAATCGATGTGTATCTGTATCTTCTATCTAACGGTCTGTCTGTCTATCTATGTATCTATCTATCTATGTATCTATGTATCTATCTATCTATCTTCGTATCATCTATCTATGATGTATATCATCTATCAATCTATGTCCCTATCTCTCTATCTTTCATCTGTCATCTGTCTACCTCTCTGTCTATGAATCAATCATCTTTTTGTCTGCACAGCTATCCTTATCTACAGAACAGTTAACAACATAGCCTATGTCACTTCCCTACATTATGCTCCCAAAAATCTTGTAAGGTAACTAGGCCGTAAGGAGAGCACTGGGTTCACCGAGACACTTGCAGGTCGAGTCAGCCGCGTGTGCTTAGAAAACCAGTAAATGGTGATGCAGGGACTTGAACACGTATCTCTGTCCTCTGTCATCTTTTACATCCTTCTCGCTTGCTCACTGTATTTAGCCACATTCATGGACTAAGTGCTCACTGAAGACTTCAAGTATCCTTCATCTGGGCCTGTTGTCGACAGAAAAGTGTACTTGGTTCTTTGCACACCACCATGTTTGAGGGACAGCGGCGTGATCACTGCTGTTAGATGGAGGAACAAATATAAAGGAACACCTATTTCGAGACAGGAGCAGTTGGGAACAAAGAATGTGTTGTGGAGTGAAGTGTTTATTTGAGGGTCCAAACTTCTGTCTTTAGGTGGTTATTACATCTTCACATTCGTGAACATCATAAAGCCCACTGATTTCAAAAGCCCAGATTCTTATTATCACAGCAACTCAGTTTTTGAGGTGAAAGAAAATGAGAAGTACGTTGCTGCACCACTAAAACTATGCCTGGGCCTTGCTGAAACCAAACAAAAAGAATTCACGGTGGCTAGATAGGGCTATTTCCTACTGACTCTCCTGGGGTCTCAAACAGAATCCATTTGTTTGTTTGTTTCTCAGTTTCACTTGTGTAGGTTACCTGTCCCCACACCTTCAGCTTGTAGTTTGTCTCTGTGCTTGGATCTCAAGTGAGTCTCCTGTAAGTAAGCACGTAGGTGTCTTGAGTTTTCATCCCTTCTTTTAACCCTGTGTCTTTTGTTTGCAGCAATCAGAGCCTGACCTTTTATTCTGAGGATTCAGAACTGTGCCCTTATTGCACTTAAAAATTTTTTTTTGTTATCACTGTTCTACAATCACGTGAAGTACATTATGTTTACTATGCTCCCCCTTCAACAATTCCCCCCACAAAAAATCTTACTGTCGCTGTCCATTAGCGTAGATGGATGCTGTAGACCCCTTCAACATATACACCCCCACAGACAGCATTACAGTTGCTGTCCATCAGCGAGTAGTAAGATGCTATATAATCTCTACTAGTCTTCTCTGTGTTGTACAGCACTCCCCATGCCCCCTCCGACCCCATGCAATATACATGCTAATCCTAATGCCCCCATTCTTTCTCCCCACACTTATCCCTCCCTTCAGACATACCCTGCCCAGTCCTTTTCCCTTTGGTAACTTCTGGTCAACTCACGGGTTCTGTGAGTCTGCTGCTGTTATTTTCTTCAGTTTTTCTTTGTTGTTATACTCTACACATGAGTGAAATCATTTGGTACTTGTCTTTCTCCACCTGGCCCATTTCTCTGAACATTCTACCATCTAGCTCCATCCACGTCATTGCAAATGGTAGGATTTGTTTTCTTCTTATGGCTGCTTACTGCACTTTGTAAACTGGATTTCATTCTTCCTTTTTGTTTGTAGTTTAGCTACGTGCTTTCACCATTCATCACCTGGTTATGAGCAATAGCTTTGTGTCAATCGATATGTATCTGTATCTATCTATCTATCGCTCTGTCTGTATATCTACCTAATTTCTATATAACAATCTATCTATCTCTCTATCTATCCTTCTCTGTATTTATCTATCCATCTATCTAGCTTCCTATCATATATCTATCATGTGTATCATCTATCAATCTATCATCTGTCATCTATATATATGTCTATCTATGAATCAATCATCTTTCTGTCTGCCCATCATCCTTATGTACAGAATAGTTAACAACATCACCTATGTCACTTCCCTACATTATGCTTCCAAAAACATTGCAATGTCACTAGGCCGTAGGGAGATCACTGGGCTCCCTGAGACACTTGCAGATTGAGACAGCTGCGTGTGCTTAGAAAACCAGTAAATGTTGTTGCAGTGACTTGAACCCGTATCTCTGTCCTCTGTCCTCTTTTACCTGCTTCTCGCTTGCTAACTGTATTTAGCCACATTCATTGACTAAGTGCTCACTGAAGACCACAAGTATCCTTCCTCTGGGCCTGTTGTAGACAGAAAAGTATACTTGATATTTTACTAACCACCATGTTTGAGGGACATCGGCGTGATCACCACTGGTAGGTGGAGGGACAAATAAAAAGGAACACCTATTTCTAGACAGGATCATTTGGTAGCAAAGTGTGTGTTGTGGAGAGACGTGTTTGTTTGAGTGTCCAAACTTCCCTCTTTATGTGGTTATTACTTCTTTACAATCGTGAATATCATAAAACCCACTGATTTAAAAAGCCCAGACGCATATTTTTACAGCAATTCATTTGTTGAGGTGAGAAAAAATGTGAAGGACATTGCAGTACCACTAAATCTATACATGGGCACTGTTGAAACCAAAGAAAAAGAATTCACGGTGGCTAGATAGGACTATTTTCTAGTGACTGTCTCTGGGAACTCAAACAGAATCCATTTGTTTCTTTGTTTCTCAGATTCACTTGTATAGGATACCTGTCCACGCCCATTCAGCTTGTAGTTTGTCTGTGCCTTTGGATCTCAAGTGAGTCTCCAGTAAGGGAGCACGTAGGTGGTCTTGAGTTTTCATCAGTACTTCTAAACCTGTGTCTTTTGATTTTAGCACTCAAAGCCTGTACTTTTATTCTGATATTTGAGAGCCTTGCTCTTACTGCAATTTGAAATTTTTTTGTTCTCATTAATATACAATCACATGCAGAACATTGTTTACTAGTCTACCCCCTTCACCAAGTCCCCACCAAATCCCAGTTACAGTCGCTGTCTGTCAGCATGTACTAAGATGCTGTGGAATCACTACTTGTCTACTCTGCGTTGTACAGCCCTACCCATGAAAACCCACCCTACACATTATACATGCTAATCCTAATGCCCCCATTCTTTTCCCCCGCCCTTATTACGCCCTTCCCAGAAACCCTACCCATTCCCTTTCTCTTTGTTAACTGTTAGTCCACTCTCGTTTTCTGTGAGTCTGCTGCTGTTTTTTCCTTCAGTTTTTCTTTGTTATCATACTCCACACATGAGTGAAATCATTTGGTACATGTATTTCTCCGCCTGGCCTATTTGACTGAGCAAAATACCCTCTAGCTCCATACACGTTATTGCAAAAGATGGGATTGTTTTCTTCTTATGGCTGCTTACTGCACTTTTTAAATTGGATTTCATACTTCTTTCTTATTTGTAGTTTCACTATGTGCTTTCCCCATTGCTCTCCTGGTTATGAGCAGTAGCTTTGTGTTAATCGATATGTACCAATATCTATTTATCTGTCTATCTATCAATCAATCAGTCATCTTTTTGTCTGCCCATCTGTCCTTGTGTACAAAACAGTTAACCATATAGCCTGTATCACTTTCCTACCTAATGCTTCCAAAAATCCTGCAAGGTATCTAGGCTGTAGGGAGAGCACTGGGTTCACCGAGACACCTGCAGGTCGAGTCGTCCGCGTGTACCTACAAAACAGGAAATGGTTGTGCAGAGACTTGAACCCTTGTCTCTATCCTCTGTCCTCTTTCATCTCCTTCTAACTTGCTGTCTGTATTTAGCCACATTCATTGACTAAGTGATTCCTGAGGACCACAAGTATCCTTCCTCTGGGCCTGTTGTCGACAGAAAAGTAAACTTGTTGCTTTGCTCACCACCATGTTTGAAGGGCATCGGCGTGATCAACGCTGATAGGACGGAGGGTCAAATAAAAAGGAAAACCAATTTCTAGACAGGAGCAGTTGGGAGCTAAGAGTATATTGTGGATTGACGTATTTATTTGAGTGTCCATACTTCCCTCTTTAGGTGGTTATTACACCTTCACATTCGTGAACATCATAAAGCCCACTGATATAAAGGCCCAGATGCTTATTATTACAGCAACTCAGTTGTTGAGGTGAGAGAAAATTAGAAGTCTTTTGCTGCACCATTAAATCTATGGCTGGGAACTGCTGAAACCAAACAAAAATAATTCACGGTGGCCAGATAGGGCTATTTTCTACTGACTGTCTCTGGGGACTCAAACAGAATCTGTTTGTTTGATTGTTTGTTTTTCAGTTTCACTCTTGTAGGGTACTTGTCCACACACCTTCGGCTTGTAGTTTGTCTGTGTCCTTGGATCTCAAGTGAGTCTCCTGTAAGTAAGCACGTAGGTGTCTTGAGTTTTCATCCCTTCTTTTAACCCTGTGTCTTTTGTTTGCAGCACTCAGATTCTGACCTTTTATTCTGATGATTCAGAGCTGTGCACTTATTGCACTTAAAAAATTTTTTTTATCATTAATCTACGATCACGTGAAGAACATTATGTTTACTATACTCCCCCCTTCACCAAGTCCCCCCATAAAACCTCTTCAGTCGCTGTCCATCAGCGTATTTGGATGCTCTAGACCCCTTCACCATGTACCCCCCAACAGACCCCGTTACAGTCGCTGTCCATCAGCGAGTAGTAAGATGCTATATGATCTCTACTAGTCTTGTCTGTGTTGTACAGTACTCCCCATGCACACCGACACCACGCATTATACATGCTAATCCTAATGCCCCCATTCTTTCTCCCCACACTTATCCCACCCTTCAGTACCACCCTGCCCAGTCCTTTTCCCTTTGGTAACTTTTAGTCAACTCTCGGGTTCTGTGAGTCTGCTGCTATTTTTTTCCTTCAGTTTTTCTTTGCTGTTATACTCCACACATGAGTGAAATCACTTGGAACTTGTCTTTCTCCGCCTGGCCTATTTCTCCATCTCCATCCACGTCATTGCAAACGGTAGGATTTGTTTACTTCTTAAGGCTGCTAACCGCACTTTTTAAACTGGATTTCATTCTTCCTTTTTGTCTGTAGTTTACCTATGTGCTTTCACCATTCTTCTACTGGTTATGAGCAATAGCTTTGTATCAATCGATGTGTATCTGTATCTTCTATCTAACGGTCTGTCTGTCTATCTATGTATCTATCTATCTATGTATCTATGTATCTATCTATCTATCTTCGTATCATCTATCTATGATGTATATCATCTATCAATCTATGTCCCTATCTCTCTATCTTTCATCTGTCATCTGTCTACCTATCTGTCTATGAATCAATCATCTTTTTGTCTGCACAGCTATCCTTATCTACAGAACAGTTAACAACATAGCCTGTCACTTCCCTACATTATGCTCCCAAAAATCTTGTAAGGTAACTAGGCCGTAAGGAGAGCACTGGGTTCACCGAGACACTTGCAGGTCGAGTCAGCCGCGTGTGCTTAGAAAACCAGTAAATGGTGATGCAGGGACTTGAACACGTATCTCTGTCCTCTGTCATCTTTTACATCCTTCTCGCTTGCTCACTGTATTTAGCCACATTCATGGACTAAGTGCTCACTGAAGACTTCAAGTATCCTTCATCTGGGCCTGTTGTCAACAGAAAAGTGTACTTGGTTCTTTGCACACCACCATGTTTGAGGGACAGCGGCGTGATCACTGCTGTTAGATGGAGGAACAAATATAAAGGAACACCTATTTCGAGACAGGTGCAGTTGGGAACAAAGAATGTGTTGTGGAGTGAAGTGTTTATTTGAGGGTCCAAACTTCTGTCTTTAGGTGGTTATTACATCTTCACATTCGTGAACATCATAAAGCCCACTGATTTCAAAAGCCCAGGTTCTTATTATCACAGCAACTCAGTTTTTGAGGTGAAAGAAAATGAGAAGTACGTTGCTGCACCACTAAAACTATGCCTGGGCCTTGCTGAAACCAAACAAAAAGAATTCACGGTGGCTAGATAGGGCTATTTCCTACTGACTCTCCTGGGGTCTCAAACAGAATCCATTTGTTTGTTTGTTTCTCAGTTTCACTTGTGTAGGTTACCTGTCCCCACACCTTCAGCTTGTAGTTTGTCTCTGTGCTTGGATCTCAAGTGAGTCTCCTGTAAGTAAGCACGTAGGTGTCTTGAGTTTTCATCCCTTCTTTTAACCCTGTGTCTTTTGTTTGCAGCAATCAGAGCCTGACCTTTTATTCTGAGGATTCAGAACTGTGCCCTTATTGCACTTAAAAATTTTTTTTTGTTATCACTGTTCTACAATCACGTGAAGTACATTATGTTTACTATGCTCCCCCTTCAACAATTCCCCCCACAAAAAATCTTACTGTCGCTGTCCATTAGCGTAGATGGATGCTGTAGACCCCTTCAACATATACACCCCCACAGACAGCATTACAGTTGCTGTCCATCAGCGAGTAGTAAGATGCTATATAATCTCTACTAGTCTTCTCTGTGTTGTACAGCACTCCCCATGCCCCCTCCGACCCCATGCAATATACATGCTAATCCTAATGCCCCCATTCTTTCTCCCCACACTTATCCCTCCCTTCAGACATACCCTGCCCAGTCCTTTTCCCTTTGGTAACTTCTGGTCAACTCTCGGGTTCTGTGAGTCTGCTGCTGTTATTTTCTTCAGTTTTTCTTTGTTGTTATACTCTACACATGAGTGAAATCATTTGGTACTTGTCTTTCTCCACCTGGCCCATTTTTCTGAACATTCTACCATCTAGCTCCGTCCACGTCATTGCAAATGGTAGGATTTGTTTTCTTCTTATGGCTGCTTACTGCACTTTGTAAACTGGATTTCATTCTTCCTTTTTGTTTGTAGTTTAGCTACGTGCTTTCACCATTCATCACCTGGTTATGAGCAATAGCTTTGTGTCAATCGATATGTATCTGTATCTATCTATCTATCGCTCTGTCTGTATATATATCTAACTTTCTATATAGCAATCTATCCCTCTATCTATCCTTCTCTGTATTTATCTATCCATCTATCTAGCTTCCTATCATATATCTATCATGTGTATCATCTATCAATCTATCATCTGTCATCTATATATATGTCTATCTATGAATCAATCATCTTTCTGTCTGCCCATCATCCTTATGTACAGAATAGTTAACAACATCACCTATGTCACTTCCCTACATTATGCTTCCAAAAACATTGCAATGTCACTAGGCCGTAGGGAGATCACTGGGCTCCCTGAGACACTTGCAGATTGAGACAGCTGCGTGTGCTTAGAAAACCAGTAAATGTTGTTGCAGTGACTTGAACCCGTATCTCTGTCCTCTGTCCTCTTTTACCTCCTTCTCGCTTGCTAACTGTATTTAGCCACATTCATTGACTAAGTGCTCACTGAAGACCACAAGTATCCTTCCTCTGGGCCTGTTGTAGACAGAAAAGTATACTTGATATTTTACTAACCACCATGTTTGAGGGACATCGGCGTGATCACCACTGGTAGGTGGAGGGACAAATAAAAAGGAACACCTATTTCTAGACAGGATCATTTGGTAGCAAACTGTGTGTTGTGGAGAGACGTGTTTGTTTGAGTGTCCAAACTTCCCTCTTTATGTGGTTATTACTTCTTTACAATCGTGAATATCATAAAACCCACTGATTTAAAAAGCCCAGACGCATATTTTTACAGCAATTCATTTGTTGAGGTGAGAAAAAATGTGAAGGACATTGCAGTACCACTAAATCTATACATGGGCACTGTTGAAACCAAAGAAAAAGAATTCACGGTGGCTAGATAGGACTATTTTCTAGTGACTGTCTCTGGGAATTCAAACAGAATCCATTTGTTTCTTTGTTTCTCAGATTCACTTGTATAGGATACCTGTCCACGCCCATTCAGCTTGTAGTTTGTCTGTGCCTTTGGATCTCAAGTGAGTCTCCAGTAAGGGAGCACGTAGGTGGTCTTGAGTTTTCATCAGTACTTCTAAACCTGTGTCTTTTGATTTTAGCACTCAAAGCCTGTACTTTTATTCTGATATTTGAGAGCCTTGCTCTTACTGCAATTTGAAATTTTTTTTGTTCTCATTAATATACAATCACATGCAGAACATTGTTTACTAGTCTACCCCCTTCACCAAGTCCCCACCAAATCCCAGTTACAGTCGCTGTCTGTCAGCAAGTACTAAGATGCTGTGGAATCACTACTTGTCTACTCTGCGTTGTACAGCCCTACCCATGAAAACCCACCCTACACATTATACATGCTAATCCTAATGCCCCCATTCTTTTCCCCCGCCCTTATTACGCCCTTCCCAGAAACCCTACCCATTCCCTTTCTCTTTGTTAACTGTTAGTCCACTCTCGTTTTCTGTGAGTCTGCTGCTGTTTTTTCCTTCAGTTTTTCTTTGTTATCATACTCCACACATGAGTGAAATCATTTGGTACATGTATTTCTCCGCCTGGCCTATTTGACTGAGCAAAATACCCTCTAGCTCCATACACGTTATTGCAAAAGATGGGATTGTTTTCTTCTTATGGCTGCTTACTGCACTTTTTAAATTGGATTTCATACTTCTTTCTTATTTGTAGTTTCACTATGTGCTTTCCCCATTGCTCTCCTGGTTATGAGCAGTAGCTTTGTGTTAATCGATATGTACCAATATCTATTTATCTGTCTATCTATCAATCAATCAGTCATCTTTTTGTCTGCCCATCTGTCCTTGTGTACAAAACAGTTAACCATATAGCCTGTATCACTTTCCTACCTAATGCTTCCAAAAATCCTGCAAGGTATCTAGGCTGTAGGGAGAGAACTGGGTTCACCGAGACACCTGCAGGTCGAGTCGTCCGCTTGTACCTACAAAACAGGAAATGGTTGTGCAGAGACTTGAACCCTTGTCTCTATCCTCTGTCCTCTTTCATCTCCTTCTAACTTGCTGTCTGTATTTAGCCACATTCATTGACTAAGTGATTCCTGAGGACCACAAGTATCCTTCCTCTGGGCCTGTTGTCGACAGAAAAGTAAACTTGTTGCTTTGCTCACCACCATGTTTGAAGGGCATCGGCGTGATCAACGCTGATAGGACGGAGGGTCAAATAAAAAGGAAAACCAATTTCTAGACAGGAGCAGTTGGGAGCTAAGAGTATATTGTGGATTGACGTATTTATTTGAGTGTCCATACTTCCCTCTTTAGGTGGTTATTACACCTTCACATTCGTGAACATCATAAAGCCCACTGATATAAAGGCCCAGATGCTTATTATTACAGCAACTCAGTTGTTGAGGTGAGAGAAAATTAGAAGTCTTTTGCTGCACCATTAAATCTATGGCTGGGAACTGCTGAAACCAAACAAAAATAATTCACGGTGGCCAGATAGGGCTATTTTCTACTGACTGTCTCTGGGGACTCAAACAGAATCTGTTTGTTTGATTGTTTGTTTTTCAGTTTCACTCTTGTAGGGTACTTGTCCACACACCTTCGGCTTGTAGTTTGTCTGTGTCCTTGGATCTCAAGTGAGTCTCCTGTAAGTAAGCACGTAGGTGTCTTGAGTTTTCATCCCTTCTTTTAACCCTGTGTCTTTTGTTTGCAGCAATCAGAGCCTGACCTTTTATTCTGAGGATTCAGAACTGTGCCCTTATTGCACTTAAAAATTTTTTTTTGTTATCACTGTTCTACAATCACGTGAAGTACATTATGTTTACTATGCTCCCCCTTCAACAATTCCCCCCACAAAAAATCTTACTGTCGCTGTCCATTAGCGTAGATGGATGCTGTAGACCCCTTCAACATATACACCCCCACAGACAGCATTACAGTTGCTGTCCATCAGCGAGTAGTAAGATGCTATATAATCTCTACTAGTCTTCTCTGTGTTGTACAGCACTCCCCATGCCCCCTCCGACCCCATGCAATATACATGCTAATCCTAATGCCCCCATTCTTTCTCCCCACACTTATCCCTCCCTTCAGACATACCCTGCCCAGTCCTTTTCCCTTTGGTAACTTCTGGTCAACTCTCGGTTTCTGTGAGTCTGCTGCTGTTATTTTCTTCAGTTTTTCTTTGTTGTTATACTCTACACATGAGTGAAATCATTTGGTACTTGTCTTTCTCCACCTGGCCCATTTTTCTGAACATTCTACCATCTAGCTCCGTCCACGTCATTGCAAATGGTAGGATTTGTTTTCTTCTTATGGCTGCTTACTGCACTTTGTAAACTGGATTTCATTCTTCCTTTTTGTTTGTAGTTTAGCTACGTGCTTTCACCATTCATCACCTGGTTATGAGCAATAGCTTTGTGTCAATCGATATGTATCTGTATCTATCTATCTATCGCTCTGTCTGTATATATATCTAACTTTCTATATAGCAATCTATCCCTCTATCTATCCTTCTCTGTATTTATCTATCCATCTATCTAGCTTCCTATCATATATCTATCATGTGTATCATCTATCAATCTATCATCTGTCATCTATATATATGTCTATCTATGAATCAATCATCTTTCTGTCTGCCCATCATCCTTATGTACAGAATAGTTAACAACATCACCTATGTCACTTCCCTACATTATGCTTCCAAAAACATTGCAATGTCACTAGGCCGTAGGGAGATCACTGGGCTCCCTGAGACACTTGCAGATTGAGACAGCTGCGTGTGCTTAGAAAACCAGTAAATGTTGTTGCAGTGACTTGAACCCGTATCTCTGTCCTCTGTCCTCTTTTACCTCCTTCTCGCTTGCTAACTGTATTTAGCCACATTCATTGACTAAGTGCTCACTGAAGACCACAAGTATCCTTCCTCTGGGCCTGTTGTAGACAGAAAAGTATACTTGATATTTTACTAACCACCATGTTTGAGGGACATCGGCGTGATCACCACTGGTAGGTGGAGGGACAAATAAAAAGGAACACCTATTTCTAGACAGGATCATTTGGTAGCAAAGTGTGTGTTGTGGAGAGACGTGTTTGTTTGAGTGTCCAAACTTCCCTCTTTATGTGGTTATTACTTCTTTACAATCGTGAATATCATAAAACCCACTGATTTAAAAAGCCCAGACGCATATTTTTACAGCAATTCATTTGTTGAGGTGAGAAAAAATGTGAAGGACATTGCAGTACCACTAAATCTATACATGGGCACTGTTGAAACCAAAGAAAAAGAATTCACGGTGGCTAGATAGGACTATTTTCTAGTGACTGTCTCTGGGAATTCAAACAGAATCCATTTGTTTCTTTGTTTCTCAGATTCACTTGTATAGGATACCTGTCCACGCCCATTCAGCTTGTAGTTTGTCTGTGCCTTTGGATCTCAAGTGAGTCTCCAGTAAGGGAGCACGTAGGTGGTCTTGAGTTTTCATCAGTACTTCTAAACCTGTGTCTTTTGATTTTAGCACTCAAAGCCTGTACTTTTATTCTGATATTTGAGAGCCTTGCTCTTACTGCAATTTGAAATTTTTTTTGTTCTCATTAATATACAATCACATGCAGAACATTGTTTACTAGTCTACCCCCTTCACCAAGTCCCCACCAAATCCCAGTTACAGTCGCTGTCTGTCAGCATGTACTAAGATGCTGTGGAATCACTACTTGTCTACTCTGCGTTGTACAGCCCTACCCATGAAAACCCACCCTACACATTATACATGCTAATCCTAATGCCCCCATTCTTTTCCCCCGCCCTTATTACTCCCTTCCCAGAAACCCTACCCATTCCCTTTCTCTTTGTTAACTGTTAGTCCACTCTCGTTTTCTGTGAGTCTGCTGCTGTTTTTTCCTTCAGTTTTTCTTTGTTATCATACTCCACACATGAGTGAAATCATTTGGTACATGTATTTATCCGCCTGGCCTATTTGACTGAGCAAAATACCCTCTAGCTCCATACACGTTATTGCAAAAGATGGGATTGTTTTCTTCTTATGGCTGCTTACTGCACTTTTTAAATTGGATTTCATACTTCTTTCTTATTTGTAGTTTCACTATGTGCTTTCCCCATTGCTCTCCTGGTTATGAGCAGTAGCTTTGTGTTAATCGATATGTACCAATATCTATTTATCTGTCTATCTATCAATCAATCAGTCATCTTTTTGTCTGCCCATCTGTCCTTGTGTACAAAACAGTTAACCATATAGCCTGTATCACTTTCCTACCTAATGCTTCCAAAAATCCTGCAAGGTATCTAGGCTGTAGGGAGAGAACTGGGTTCACCGAGACACCTGCAGGTCGAGTCGTCCGCTTGTACCTACAAAACAGGAAATGGTTGTGCAGAGACTTGAACCCTTGTCTCTATCCTCTGTCCTCTTTCATCTCCTTCTAACTTGCTGTCTGTATTTAGCCACATTCATTGACTAAGTGATTCCTGAGGACCACAAGTATCCTTCCTCTGGGCCTGTTGTCGACAGAAAAGTAAACTTGTTGCTTTGCTCACCACCATGTTTGAAGGGCATCGGCGTGATCAACGCTGATAGGACGGAGGGTCAAATAAAAAGGAAAACCAATTTCTAGACAGGAGCAGTTGGGAGCTAAGAGTATATTGTGGATTGACGTATTTATTTGAGTGTCCATACTTCCCTCTTTAGGTGGTTATTACACCTTCACATTCGTGAACATCATAAAGCCCACTGATATAAAGGCCCAGATGCTTATTATTACAGCAACTCAGTTGTTGAGGTGAGAGAAAATTAGAAGTCTTTTGCTGCACCATTAAATCTATGGCTGGGAACTGCTGAAACCAAACAAAAATAATTCACGGTGGCCAGATAGGGCTATTTTCTACTGACTGTCTCTGGGGACTCAAACAGAATCTGTTTGTTTGATTGTTTGTTTTTCAGTTTCACTCTTGTAGGGTACTTGTCCACACACCTTCGGCTTGTAGTTTGTCTGTGTCCTTGGATCTCAAGTGAGTCTCCTGTAAGTAAGCACGTAGGTGTCTTGAGTTTTCATCCCTTCTTTTAACCCTGTGTCTTTTGTTTGCAGCACTCAGATTCTGACCTTTTATTCTGATGATTCAGAGCTGTGCACTTATTGCACATAATAAAATTTTTTTATCATTAATCTACGATCACGTGAAGAACATTATGTTTACTATACTCCCCCCTTCACCAAGTCCCCCCATAAAACCTCTTCAGTCGCTGTCCATCAGCGTATTTGGATGCTCTAGACCCCTTCACCATGTACCCCCCAACAGACCCCGTTACAGTCGCTGTCCATCAGCGAGTAGTAAGATGCTATATGATCTCTACTAGTCTTCTCTGTGTTGTACAGTACTCCCCATGCACACCGACACCACGCATTATACATGCTAATCCTAATGCCCCCATTCTTTCTCCCCACACTTATCCCACCCTTCAGTACCACCCTGCCCAGTCCTTTTCCCTTTGGTAACTTTTAGTCAACTCTCGGGTTCTGTGAGTCTGCTGCTATTTTTTTCCTTCAGTTTTTCTTTGCTGTTATACTCCACACATGAGTGAAATCACTTGGAACTTGTCTTTCTCCGCCTGGCCTATTTCTCCATCTCCATCCACGTCATTGCAAACGGTAGGATTTGTTTACTTCTTAAGGCTGCTAACCGCACTTTTTAAACTGGATTTCATTCTTCCTTTTTGTCTGTAGTTTACCTATGTGCTTTCACCATTCTTCTACTGGTTATGAGCAATAGCTTTGTATCAATTGATGTGTATCTGTATCTTCTATCTAACGGTCTGTCTGTCTATCTATGTATCTATGTATCTATCTATCTATCTTCGTATCATCTATCTATGATTTATATCATCTATCAATCTATGTCCCTATCTCTCTATCTTTCATCTGTCATCTGTCTACCTCTCTGTCTATGAATCAATCATCTTTTTGTCTGCACAGCTATCCTTATCTACAGAACAGTTAACAACATAGCCTATGTCACTTCCCTACATTATGCTCCCAAAAATCTGGTAAGGTAACTAGGCCGTAAGGAGAGCACTGGGTTCACCGAGACACTTGCAGGTCGAGTCAGCCGCGTGTGCTTAGAAAACCAGTAAATGGTGATGCAGGGACTTGAACACGTATCTCTGTCCTCTGTCATCTTTTACATCCTTCTCGCTTGCTCACTGTATTTAGCCACATTCATGGACTAAGTGCTCACTGAAGACTTCAAGTATCCTTCATCTGGGCCTGTTGTCGACAGAAAAGTGTACTTGGTTCTTTGCACACCACCATGTTTGAGGGACAGCGGCGTGATCACTGCTGTTAGATGGAGGAACAAATATAAAGGAACACCTATTTCAAGACAGGAGCAGTTGGGAACAAAGAATGTGTTGTGGAGTGAAGTGTTTATTTGAGGGTCCAAACTTCTGTCTTTAGGTGGTTATTACATCTTCACATTCGTGAACATCATAAAGCCCACTGATTTCAAAAGCCCAGATTCTTATTATCACAGCAACTCAGTTTTTGAGGTGAAAGAAAATGAGAAGTACGTTGCTGCACCACTAAAACTATGCCTGGGCCTTGCTGAAACCAAACAAAAAGAATTCACGGTGGCTAGATAGGGCTATTTCCTACTGACTCTCCTGGGGTCTCAAACAGAATCCATTTGTTTGTTTGTTTCTCAGTTTCACTTGTGTAGGTTACCTGTCCCCACACCTTCAGCTTGTAGTTTGTCTCTGTGCTTGGATCTCAAGTGAGTCTCCTGTAAGTAAGCACGTAGGTGTCTTGAGTTTTCATCCCTTCTTTTAACCCTGTGTCTTTTGTTTGCAGCAATCAGAGCCTGACCTTTTATTCTGAGGATTCAGAACTGTGCCCTTATTGCACTTAAAAATTTTTTTTTGTTATCACTGTTCTACAATCACGTGAAGTACATTATGTTTACTATGCTCCCCCTTCAACAATTCCCCCCACAAAAAATCTTACTGTCGCTGTCCATTAGCGTAGATGGATGCTGTAGACCCCTTCAACATATACACCCCCACAGACAGCATTACAGTTGCTGTCCATCAGCGAGTAGTAAGATGCTATATAATCTCTACTAGTCTTCTCTGTGTTGTACAGCACTCCCCATGCCCCCTCCGACCCCATGCAATATACATGCTAATCCTAATGCCCCCATTCTTTCTCCCCACACTTATCCCTCCCTTCAGACATACCCTGCCCAGTCCTTTTCCCTTTGGTAACTTTTAGTCAACTCTCGGGTTCTGTGAGTCTGCTGCTGTTATTTTCTTCAGTTTTTCTTTGTTGTTATACTCTACACATGAGTGAAATCATTTGGTACTTGTCTTTCTCCACCTGGCCCATTTCTCTGAACATTCTACCATCTAGCTCCATCCACGTCATTGCAAATGGTAGGATTTGTTTTCTTCTTATGGCTGCTTACTGCACTTTGTAAACTGGATTTCATTCTTCCTTTTTGTTTGTAGTTTAGCTACGTGCTTTCACCATTCATCACCTGGTTATGAGCAATAGCTTTGTGTCAATCGATATGTATCTGTATCTATCTATCTATCGCTCTGTCTGTATATCTACCTAATTTCTATATAACAATCTATCTATCTCTCTATCTATCCTTCTCTGTATTTATCTATCCATCTATCTAGCTTCCTATCATATATCTATCATGTGTATCATCTATCAATCTATCATCTGTCATCTATATATATGTCTATCTATGAATCAATCATCTTTCTGTCTGCCCATCATCCTTATGTACAGAATAGTTAACAACATCACCTATGTCACTTCCCTACATTATGCTTCCAAAAACATTGCAATGTCACTAGGCCGTAGGGAGATCACTGGGCTCCCTGAGACACTTGCAGATTGAGACAGCTGCGTGTGCTTAGAAAACCAGTAAATGTTGTTGCAGTGACTTGAACCCGTATCTCTGTCCTCTGTCCTCTTTTACCTCCTTCTCGCTTGCTAACTGTATTTAGCCACATTCATTGACTAAGTGCTCACTGAAGACCACAAGTATCCTTCCTCTGGGCCTGTTGTAGACAGAAAAGTATACTTGATATTTTACTAACCACCATGTTTGAGGGACATCGGCGTGATCACCACTGGTAGGTGGAGGGACAAATAAAAAGGAACACCTATTTCTAGACAGGATCATTTGGTAGCAAAGTGTGTGTTGTGGAGAGACGTGTTTGTTTGAGTGTCCAAACTTCCCTCTTTATGTGGTTATTACTTCTTTACAATCGTGAATATCATAAAATCCACTGATTTAAAAAGCCCAGACGCATATTTTTACAGCAATTCATTTGTTGAGGTGAGAAAAAATGTGAAGGACATTGCAGTACCACTAAATCTATACATGGGCACTGTTGAAACCAAAGAAAAAGAATTCACGGTGGCTAGATAGGACTATTTTCTAGTGACTGTCTCTGGGAATTCAAACAGAATCCATTTGTTTCTTTGTTTCTCAGATTCACTTGTATAGGATACCTGTCCACGCCCATTCAGCTTGTAGTTTGTCTGTGCCTTTGGATCTCAAGTGAGTCTCCAGTAAGGGAGCACGTAGGTGGTCTTGAGTTTTCATCAGTACTTCTAAACCTGTGTCTTTTGATTTTAGCACTCAAAGCCTGTACTTTTATTCTGATATTTGAGAGCCTTGCTCTTACTGCAATTTGAAATTTTTTTTGTTCTCATTAATATACAATCACATGCAGAACATTGTTTACTAGTCTACCCCCTTCACCAAGTCCCCACCAAATCCCAGTTACAGTCGCTGTCTGTCAGCATGTACTAAGATGCTGTGGAATCACTACTTGTCTACTCTGCGTTGTACAGCCCTACCCATGAAAACCCACCCTACACATTATACATGCTAATCCTAATGCCCCCATTCTTTTCCCCCGCCCTTATTACTCCCTTCCCAGAAACCCTACCCATTCCCTTTCTCTTTGTTAACTGTTAGTCCACTCTCGTTTTCTGTGAGTCTGCTGCTGTTTTTTCCTTCAGTTTTTCTTTGTTATCATACTCCACACATGAGTGAAATCATTTGGTACATGTATTTATCCGCCTGGCCTATTTGACTGAGCAAAATACCCTCTAGCTCCATACACGTTATTGCAAAAGATGGGATTGTTTTCTTCTTATGGCTGCTTACTGCACTTTTTAAATTGGATTTCATACTTCTTTCTTATTTGTAGTTTCACTATGTGCTTTCCCCATTGCTCTCCTGGTTATGAGCAGTAGCTTTGTGTTAATCGATATGTACCAATATCTATTTATCTGTCTGTCTATCTATCTATCAATCAATCAGTCATCTTTTTGTCTGCCCATCTGTCCTTGTGTACAAAACAGTTAACCATATAGCCTGTATCACTTTCCTACATAATGCTTCCAAAAATCCTGCAAGGTATCTAGGCTGTAGGGAGAGAACTGGGTTCACCGAGACACCTGCAGGTCGAGTCGTCCGCGTGTACCTACAAAACAGGAAATGGTTGTGCAGAGACTTGAACCCTTGTCTCTATCCTCTGTCCTCTTTCATCTCCTTCTAACTTGCTGTCTGTATTTAGCCACATTCATTGACTAAGTGATTCCTGAGGACCACAAGTATCCTTCCTCTGGGCCTGTTGTCGACAGAAAAGTAAACTTGTTGCTTTGCTCACCACCATGTTTGAAGGGCATCGGCGTGATCAACGCTGATAGGACGGAGGGTCAAATAAAAAGGAAAACCAATTTCTAGACAGGAGCAGTTGGGAGCTAAGAGTATATTGTGGATTGACGTATTTATTTGAGTGTCCATACTTCCCTCTTTAGGTGGTTATTACACCTTCACATTCGTGAACATCATAAAGCCCACTGATATAAAGGCCCAGATGCTTATTATTACAGCAACTCAGTTGTTGAGGTGAGAGAAAATTAGAAGTCTTTTGCTGCACCATTAAATCTATGGCTGGGAACTGCTGAAACCAAACAAAAATAATTCACGGTGGCCAGATAGGGCTATTTTCTACTGACTGTCTCTGGGGACTCAAACAGAATCTGTTTGTTTGATTGTTTGTTTTTCAGTTTCACTCTTGTAGGGTACTTGTCCACACACCTTCGGCTTGTAGTTTGTCTGTGTCCTTGGATCTCAAGTGAGTCTCCTGTAAGTAAGCACGTAGGTGTCTTGAGTTTTCATCCCTTCTTTTAACCCTGTGTCTTTTGTTTGCAGCACTCAGATTCTGACCTTTTATTCTGATGATTCAGAGCTGTGCACTTATTGCACTTAAAAAATTTTTTTTATCATTAATCTACGATCACGTGAAGAACATTATGTTTACTATACTCCCCCCTTCACCAAGTCCCCCCATAAAACCTCTTCAGTCGCTGTCCATCAGCGTATTTGGATGCTCTAGACCCCTTCACCATGTACCCCCCAACAGACCCCGTTACAGTCGCTGTCCATCAGCGAGTAGTAAGATGCTATATGATCTCTACTAGTCTTGTCTGTGTTGTACAGTACTCCCCATGCACACCGACACCACGCATTATACATGCTAATCCTAATGCCCCCATTCTTTCTCCCCACACTTATCCCACCCTTCAGTACCACCCTGCCCAGTCCTTTTCCCTTTGGTAACTTTTAGTCAACTCTCGGGTTCTGTGAGTCTGCTGCTATTTTTTTCCTTCAGTTTTTCTTTGCTGTTATACTCCACACATGAGTGAAATCACTTGGAACTTGTCTTTCTCCGCCTGGCCTATTTCTCTATCTCCATCCACGTCATTGCAAACGGTAGGATTTGTTTACTTCTTAAGGCTGCTAACCGCACTTTTTAAACTGGATTTCATTCTTCCTTTTTGTCTGTAGTTTACCTATGTGCTTTCACCATTCTTCTACTGGTTATGAGCAATAGCTTTGTATCAATTGATGTGTATCTTTATCTTCTATCTAACGGTCTGTCTGTCTATCTATGTATCTATCTATCTATGTATCTATGTATCTATCTATCTATCTTCGTATCATCTATCTATGATGTATATCATCTATCAATCTATGTCCCTATCTCTCTATCTTTCATCTGTCATCTGTCTACCTATCTGTCTATGAATCAATCATCTTTTTGTCTGCACAGCTATCCTTATCTACAGAACAGTTAACAACATAGCCTATGTCACTTCCCTACATTATGCTCCCAAAAATCTTGTAAGGTAACTAGGCCGTAAGGAGAGCACTGGGTTCACCGAGACACTTGCAGGTCGAGTCAGCCGCGTGTGCTTAGAAAACCAGTAAATGGTGATGCAGGGACTTGAACACGTATCTCTGTCCTCTGTCATCTTTTACATCCTTCTCGCTTGCTCACTGTATTTAGCCACATTCATGGACTAAGTGCTCACTGAAGACTTCAAGTATCCTTCATCTGGGCCTGTTGTCGACAGAAAAGTGTACTTGGTTCTTTGCACACCACCATGTTTGAGGGACAGCGGCGTGATCACTGCTGTTAGATGGAGGAACAAATATAAAGGAACACCTATTTCAAGACAGGAGCAGTTGGGAACAAAGAATGTGTTGTGGAGTGAAGTGTTTATTTGAGGGTCCAAACTTCTGTCTTTAGGTGGTTATTACATCTTCACATTCGTGAACATCATAAAGCCCACTGATTTCAAAAGCCCAGATTCTTATTATCACAGCAACTCAGTTTTTGAGGTGAAAGAAAATGAGAAGTACGTTGCTGCACCACTAAAACTATGCCTGGGCCTTGCTGAAACCAAACAAAAAGAATTCACGGTGGCTAGATAGGGCTATTTCCTACTGACTCTCCTGGGGTCTCAAACAGAATCCATTTGTTTGTTTGTTTCTCAGTTTCACTTGTGTAGGTTACCTGTCCCCAAACCTTCAGCTTGTAGTTTGTCTCTGTGCTTGGATCTCAAGTGAGTCTCCTGTAAGTAAGCACGTAGGTGTCTTGAGTTTTCATCCCTTCTTTTAACCCTGTGTCTTTTGTTTGCAGCAATCAGAGCCTGACCTTTTATTCTGAGGATTCAGAACTGTGCCCTTATTGCACTTAAAAATTTTTTTTTGTTATCACTGTTCTACAATCACGTGAAGTACATTATGTTTACTATGCTCCCCCTTCAACAATTCCCCCCACAAAAAATCTTACTGTCGCTGTCCATTAGCGTAGATGGATGCTGTAGACCCCTTCAACATATACACCCCCACAGACAGCATTACAGTTGCTGTCCATCAGCGAGTAGTAAGATGCTATATAATCTCTACTAGTCTTCTCTGTGTTGTACAGCACTCCCCATGCCCCCTCCGACCCCATGCAATATACATGCTAATCCTAAGGCCCCCATTCTTTCTCCCCACACTTATCCCTCCCTTCAGACATACCCTGCCCAGTCCTTTTCCCTTTGGTAACTTTTAGTCAACTCTCGGGTTCTGTGAGTCTGCTGCTGTTATTTTCTTCAGTTTTTCTTTGTTGTTATACTCTACACATGAGTGAAATCATTTGGTACTTGTCTTTCTCCACCTGGCCCATTTCTCTGAACATTCTACCATCTAGCTCCATCCACGGCATTGCAAATGGTAGGATTTGTTTTCTTCTTATGGCTGCTTACTGCACTTTGTGAACTGGATTTCATTCTTCCTTTTTGTTTGTAGTTTAGCTACGTGCTTTCACCATTCATCACCTGGTTATGAGCAATAGCTTTGTGTCAATCGATATGTATCTGTATCTATCTATCTATCGCTCTGTCTGTATATCTACCTAATTTCTATATAACAATCTATCTATCTATCTATCTATCCTTCTCTGTATTTATCTATCCATCTATCTAGCTTCCTATCATATATCTATCATGTGTATCATCTATCAATCTATCATCTGTCATCTATATATATGTCTATCTATGAATCAATCATCTTTCTGTCTGCCCATCATCCTTATGTACAGAATAGTTAACAACATCACCTATGTCACTTCCCTACATTATGCTTCCAAAAACATTGCAATGTCACTAGGCCGTAGGGAGATCACTGGGCTCCCTGAGACACTTGCAGATTGAGACAGCTGCGTGTGCTTAGAAAACCAGTAAATGTTGTTGCAGTGACTTGAACCCGTATCTCTGTCCTCTGTCCTCTTTTACCTCCTTCTCGCTTGCTAACTGTATTTAGCCACATTCATTGACTAAGTGCTCACTGAAGACCACAAGTATCCTTCCTCTGGGCCTGTTGTAGACAGAAAAGTATACTTGATATTTTACTAACCACCATGTTTGAGGGACATCGGCGTGATCACCACTGGTAGGTGGAGGGACAAATAAAAAGGAACACCTATTTCTAGACAGGATCATTTGGTAGCAAAGTGTGTGTTGTGGAGAGACGTGTTTGTTTGAGTGTCCAAACTTCCCTCTTTATGTGGTTATTACTTCTTTACAATCGTGAATATCATAAAACCCACTGATTTAAAAAGCCCAGACGCATATTTTTACAGCAATTCATTTGTTGAGGTGAGAAAAAATGTGAAGGACATTGCAGTACCACTAAATCTATACATGGGCACTGTTGAAACCAAAGAAAAAGAATTCACGGTGGCTAGATAGGACTATTTTCTAGTGACTGTCTCTGGGAACTCAAACAGAATCCATTTGTTTCTTTGTTTCTCAGATTCACTTGTATAGGATACCTGTCCACGCCCATTCAGCTTGTAGTTTGTCTGTGCCTTTGGATCTCAAGTGAGTCTCCAGTAAGGGAGCACGTAGGTGGTCTTGAGTTTTCATCAGTACTTCTAAACCTGTGTCTTTTGATTTTAGCACTCAAAGCCTGTACTTTTATTCTGATATTTGAGAGCCTTGCTCTTACTGCAATTTGAAATTTTTTTTGTTCTCATTAATATACAATCACATGCAGAACATTGTTTACTAGTCTACCCCCTTCACCAAGTCCCCACCAAATCCCAGTTACAGTCGCTGTCTGTCAGCATGTACTAAGATGCTGTGGAATCACTACTTGTCTACTCTGCGTTGTACAGCCCTACCCATGAAAACCCACCCTACACATTATACATGCTAATCCTAATGCCCCCATTCTTTTCCCCCGCCCTTATTACTCCCTTCCCAGAAACCCTACCCATTCCCTTTCTCTTTGTTAACTGTTAGTCCACTCTCGTTTTCTGTGAGTCTGCTGCTGTTTTTTCCTTCAGTTTTTCTTTGTTATCATACTCCACACATGAGTGAAATCATTTGGTACATGTATTTCTCCGCCTGGCCTATTTGACTGAGCAAAATACCCTCTAGCTCCATACACGTTATTGCAAAAGATGGGATTGTTTTCTTCTTATGGCTGCTTACTGCACTTTTTAAATTGGATTTCATACTTCTTTCTTATTTGTAGTTTCACTATGTGCTTGCCCCATTGCTCTCCTGGTTATGAGCAGTAGCTTTGTGTTAATCGATATGTACCAATATCTATTTATCTGTCTGTCTATCTATCTATCAATCAATCAGTCATCTTTTTGTCTGCCCATCTGTCCTTGTGTACAAAACAGTTAACCATATAGCCTGTATCACTTTCCTACATAATGCTTCCAAAAATCCTGCATGGTATCTAGGCTGTAGGGAGAGAACTGGGTTCACAGAGACACCTGCAGGTCGAGTCGTCCGCGTGTACCTACAAAACAGGAAATGGTTGTGCAGAGACTTGAACCCTTGTCTCTATCCTCTGTCCTCTTTCATCTCCTTCTAACTTGCTGTCTGTATTTAGCCACATTCATTGACTAAGTGATTCCTGAGGACCACAAGTATCCTTCCTCTGGGCCTGTTGTCGACAGAAAAGTAAACTTGTTGCTTTGCTCACCACCATGTTTGAAGGGCATCGGCGTGATCAACGCTGATAGGACGGAGGGTCAAATAAAAAGGAAAACCAATTTCTAGACAGGAGCAGTTGGGAGCTAAGAGTATATTGTGGATTGACGTATTTATTTGAGTGTCCATACTTCCCTCTTTAGGTGGTTATTACACCTTCACATTCGTGAACATCATAAAGCCCACTGATATAAAGGCCCAGATGCTTATTATTACAGCAACTCAGTTGTTGAGGTGAGAGAAAATTAGAAGTCTTTTGCTGCACCATTAAATCTATGGCTGGGAACTGCTGAAACCAAACAAAAATAATTCACGGTGGCCAGATAGGGCTATTTTCTACTGACTGTCTCTGGGGACTCAAACAGAATCTGTTTGTTTGATTGTTTGTTTTTCAGTTTCACTCTTGTAGGGTACTTGTCCACACACCTTCGGCTTGTAGTTTGTCTGTGTCCTTGGATCTCAAGTGAGTCTCCTGTAAGTAAGCACGTAGGTGTCTTGAGTTTTCATCCCTTCTTTTAACCCTGTGTCTTTTGTTTGCAGCACTCAGATTCTGACCTTTTATTCTGATGATTCAGAGCTGTGCACTTATTGCACTTAAAAAATTTTTTTTATCATTAATCTACGATCACGTGAAGAACATTATGTTTACTATACTCCCCCCTTCACCAAGTCCCCCCATAAAACCTCTTCAGTCGCTGTCCATCAGCGTATTTGGATGCTCTAGACCCCTTCACCATGTACCCCCCAACAGACCCCGTTACAGTCGCTGTCCATCAGCGAGTAGTAAGATGCTATATGATCTCTACTAGTCTTGTCTGTGTTGTACAGTACTCCCCATGCACACCGACACCACGCATTATACATGCTAATCCTAATGCCCCCATTCTTTCTCCCCACACTTATCCCACCCTTCAGTACCACCCTGCCCAGTCCTTTTCCCTTTGGTAACTTTTAGTCAACTCTCGGGTTCTGTGAGGCTGCTGCTATTTTTTTCCTTCAGTTTTTCTTTGCTGTTATACTCCACACATGAGTGAAATCACTTGGAACTTGTCTTTCTCCGCCTGGCCTATTTCTCTATCTCCATCCACGTCATTGCAAACGGTAGGATTTGTTTACTTCTTAAGGCTGCTAACCGCACTTTTTAAACTGGATTTCATTCTTCCTTTTTGTCTGTAGTTTACCTATGTGCTTTCACCATTCTTCTACTGGTTATGAGCAATAGCTTTGTATCAATTGATGTGTATCTTTATCTTCTATCTAACGGTCTGTCTGTCTATCTATGTATCTATCTATCTATGTATCTATGTATCTATCTATCTATCTTCGTATCATCTATCTATGATGTATATCATCTATCAATCTATGTCCCTATCTCTCTATCTTTCATCTGTCATCTGTCTACCTATCTGTCTATGAATCAATCATCTTTTTGTCTGCACAGCTATCCTTATCTACAGAACAGTTAACAACATAGCCTATGTCACTTCCCTACATTATGCTCCCAAAAATCTTGTAAGGTAACTAGGCCGTAAGGAGAGCACTGGGTTCACCGAGACACTTGCAGGTCGAGTCAGCCGCGTGTGCTTAGAAAACCAGTAAATGGTGATGCAGGGACTTGAACACGTATCTCTGTCCTCTGTCATCTTTTACATCCTTCTCGCTTGCTCACTGTATTTAGCCACATTCATGGACTAAGTGCTCACTGAAGACTTCAAGTATCCTTCATCTGGGCCTGTTGTCGACAGAAAAGTGTACTTGGTTCTTTGCACACCACCATGTTTGAGGGACAGCGGCGTGATCACTGCTGTTAGATGGAGGAACAAATATAACGGAACACCTATTTCAAGACAGGAGCAGTTGGGAACAAAGAATGTGTTGTGGAGTGAAGTGTTTATTTGAGGGTCCAAACTTCTGTCTTTAGGTGGTTATTACATCTTCACATTCGTGAACATCATAAAGCCCACTGATTTCAAAAGCCCAGATTCTTATTATCACAGCAACTCAGTTTTTGAGGTGAAAGAAAATGAGAAGTACGTTGCTGCACCACTAAAACTATGCCTGGGCCTTGCTGAAACCAAACAAAAAGAATTCACGGTGGCTAGATAGGGCTATTTCCTACTGACTCTCCTGGGGTCTCAAACAGAATCCATTTGTTTGTTTGTTTCTCAGTTTCACTTGTGTAGGTTACCTGTCCCCAAACGTTCAGCTTGTAGTTTGTCTCTGTGCTTGGATCTCAAGTGAGTCTCCTGTAAGTAAGCACGTAGGTGTCTTGAGTTTTCATCCCTTCTTTTAACCCTGTGTCTTTTGTTTGCAGCAATCAGAGCCTGACCTTTTATTCTGAGGATTCAGAACTGTGCCCTTATTGCACTTAAAAATTTTTTTTTGTTATCACTGTTCTACAATCACGTGAAGTACATTATGTTTACTATGCTCCCCCTTCAACAATTCCCCCCACAAAAAATCTTACTGTCGCTGTCCATTAGCGTAGATGGATGCTGTAGACCCCTTCAACATATACACCCCCACAGACAGCATTACAGTTGCTGTCCATCAGCGAGTAGTAAGATGCTATATAATCTCTACTAGTCTTCTCTGTGTTGTACAGCACTCCCCATGCCCCCTCCGACCCCATGCAATATACATGCTAATCCTAATGCCCCCATTCTTTCTCCCCACACTTATCCCTCCCTTCAGACATACCCTGCCCAGTCCTTTTCCCTTTGGTAACTTTTAGTCAACTCTCGGGTTCTGTGAGTCTGCTGCTGTTATTTTCTTCAGTTTTTCTTTGTTGTTATACTCTACACATGAGTGAAATCATTTGGTACTTGTCTTTCTCCACCTGGCCCATTTCTCTGAACATTCTACCATCTAGCTCCATCCACGGCATTGCAAATGGTAGGATTTGTTTTCTTCTTATGGCTGCTTACTGCACTTTGTGAACTGGATTTCATTCTTCCTTTTTGTT
The DNA here is from genome assembly GCF_030020395.1 of Manis pentadactyla. NCBI lineage: Eukaryota > Metazoa > Chordata > Mammalia > Pholidota > Manidae > Manis > Manis pentadactyla. The sequence continues at coordinate 87,613 of NW_026644638.1, forward strand.
TGTAGTTTAGCTACGTGCTTTCACCATTCATCACCTGGTTATGAGCAATAGCTTTGTGTCAATCGATATGTATCTGTATCTATCTATCTATCTATCGCTCTGTCTGTATATCTACCTAATTTCTATATAACAATCTATCTATCTCTCTATCTATCCTTCTCTGTATTTATCTATCCATCTATCTAGCTTCCTATCATATATCTATCATGTGTATCATCTATCAATCTATCATTTGTCATCTATATATATGTCTATCTATGAATCAATCATCTTTCTGTCTGCCCATCATCCTTATGTATAGAAGAGTTAACAACATCACCTATGTCACTTCCCTACATTAAGCTTCCAAAAATATTGCAATGTCACTAGGCCGTAGGGAGATCACTGGGCTCCCTGAGACACTTGCAGATTGAGACAGCTGCGTGTGCTTAGAAAACCAGTAAATGTTGTTGCAGTGACTTGAACCCGTATCTCTGTCCTCTGTCCTCTTTTACCTCCTTCTCGCTTGCTAACTGTATTTAGCCACATTCATGGACTAAGTGCTCACTGAAGACTTCAAGTATCCTTCATCTGGGCCTGTTGTCGACAGAAAAGTGTACTTGGTTCTTTGCACACCACCATGTTTGAGGGACAGCGGCGTGATCACTGCTGTTAGATGGAGGAACAAATATAAAGGAACACCTATTTCAAGACAGGATCAGTTGGGAACAAAGAATGTGTTGTGGAGTGAAGTGTTTATTTGAGGGTCCAAACTTCTGTCTTTAGGTGGTTATTACATCTTCACATTCGTGAACATCATAAAGCCCACTGATTTCAAAAGCCCAGATTCTTATTATCACAGCAACTCAGTTTTTGAGGTGAAAGAAAATGAGAAGTACGTTGCTGCACCACTAAAACTATGCCTGGGCCTTGCTGAAACCAAACAAAAAGAATTCACGGTGGCTAGATAGGGCTATTTCCTACTGACTCTCCTGGGGTCTCAAACAGAATCCATTTGTTTGTTTGTTTCTCAGTTTCACTTGTGTAGGTTACCTGTCCCCACACGTTCAGCTTGTAGTTTGTCTCTGTGCTTGGATCTCAAGTGAGTCTCCTGTAAGTAAGCACGTAGGTGTCTTGAGTTTTCATCCCTTCTTTTAACCCTGTGTCTTTTGTTTGCAGCAATCAGAGCCTGACCTTTTATTCTGAGGATTCAGAACTGTGCCCTTATTGCACTTAAAAATTTTTTTTTGTTATCACTGTTCTACAATCACGTGAAGTACATTATGTTTACTATGCTCCCCCTTCAACAATTCCCCCCACAAAAAATCTTACTGTCGCTGTCCATTAGCGTAGATGGATGCTGTAGACCCCTTCAACATATACACCCCCACAGACAGCATTACAGTTGCTGTCCATCAGCGAGTAGTAAGATGCTATATAATCTCTACTAGTCTTCTCTGTGTTGTACAGCACTCCCCATGCCCCCTCCGACCCCATGCAATATACATGCTAATCCTAATGCCCCCATTCTTTCTCCCCACACTTATCCCTCCCTTCAGACATACCCTGCCCAGTCCTTTTCCCTTTGGTAACTTTTAGTCAACTCTCGGGTTCTGTGAGTCTGCTGCTGTTATTTTCTTCAGTTTTTCTTTGTTGTTATACTCTACACATGAGTGAAATCATTTGGTACTTGTCTTTCTCCACCTGGCCCATTTCTCTGAACATTCTACCATCTAGCTCCATCCACGGCATTGCAAATGGTAGGATTTGTTTTCTTCTTATGGCTGCTTACTGCACTTTGTGAACTGGATTTCATTCTTCCTTTTTGTTTGTAGTTTAGCTACGTGCTTTCACCATTCATCACCTGGTTATGAGCAATAGCTTTGTGTCAATCGATATGTATCTGTATCTATCTATCTATCTATCGCTCTGTCTGTATATCTACCTAATTTCTATATAACAATCTATCTATCTCTCTATCTATCCTTCTCTGTATTTATCTATCCATCTATCTAGCTTCCTATCATATATCTATCATGTGTATCATCTATCAATCTATCATTTGTCATCTATATATATGTCTATCTATGAATCAATCATCTTTCTGTCTGCCCATCATCCTTATGTACAGAATAGTTAACAACATCACCTATGTCACTTCCCTACATTAAGCTTCCAAAAATATTGCAATGTCACTAGGCCGTAGGGAGATCACTGGGCTCCCTGAGACACTTGCAGATTGAGACAGCTGCGTGTGCTTAGAAAACCAGTAAATGTTGTTGCAGTGACTTGAACCCATATCTCTGTCCTCTGTCCTCTTTTACCTCCTTCTCGCTTGCTAACTGTATTTAGCCACATTCATGGACTAAGTGCTCACTGAAGACTTCAAGTATCCTTCATCTGGGCCTGTTGTCGACAGAAAAGTGTACTTGGTTCTTTGCACACCACCATGTTTGAGGGACAGCGGCGTGATCACTGCTGTTAGATGGAGGAACAAATATAAAGGAACACCTATTTCAAGACAGGATCAGTTGGGAACAAAGAATGTGTTGTGGAGTGAAGTGTTTATTTGAGGGTCCAAACTTCTGTCTTTAGGTGGTTATTACATCTTCACATTCGTGAACATCATAAAGCCCACTGATTTCAAAAGCCCAGATTCTTATTATCACAGCAACTCAGTTTTTGAGGTGAAAGAAAATGAGAAGTACGTTGCTGCACCACTAAAACTATGCCTGGGCCTTGCTGAAACCAAACAAACAGAATTCACGGTGGCTAGATAGGGCTATTTCCTACTGACTCTCCTGGGGTCTCAAACAGAATCCATTTGTTTGTTTGTTTCTCAGTTTCACTTGTGTAGGTTACCTGTCCCCAAACGTTCAGCTTGTAGTTTGTCTCTGTGCTTGGATCTCAAGTGAGTCTCCTGTAAGTAAGCACGTAGGTGTCTTGAGTTTTCATCCCTTCTTTTAACCCTGTGTCTTTTGTTTGCAGCAATCAGAGCCTGACCTTTTATTCTGAGGATTCAGAACTGTGCCCTTATTGCACTTAAAAATTTTTTTTTGTTATCACTGTTCTACAATCACGTGAAGTACATTATGTTTACTATGCTCCCCCTTCAACAATTCCCCCCACAAAAAATCTTACTGTCGCTGTCCATTAGCGTAGATGGATGCTGTAGACCCCTTCAACATATACACCCCCACAGACAGCATTACAGTTGCTGTCCATCAGCGAGTAGTAAGATGCTATATAATCTCTACTAGTCTTCTCTGTGTTGTACAGCACTCCCCATGCCCCCTCCGACCCCATGCAATATACATGCTAATCCTAATGCCCCCATTCTTTCTCCCCACACTTATCCCTCCCTTCAGACATACCCTGCCCAGTCCTTTTCCCTTTGGTAACTTTTAGTCAACTCTCGGGTTCTGTGAGTCTGCTGCTGTTATTTTCTTCAGTTTTTCTTTGTTGTTATACTCTACACATGAGTGAAATCATTTGGTACTTGTCTTTCTCCACCTGGCCCATTTCTCTGAACATTCTACCATCTAGCTCCATCCACGGCATTGCAAATGGTAGGATTTGTTTTCTTCTTATGGCTGCTTACTGCACTTTGTGAACTGGATTTCATTCTTCCTTTTTGTTTGTAGTTTAGCTACGTGCTTTCACCATTCATCACCTGGTTATGAGCAATAGCTTTGTGTCAATCGATATGTATCTGTATCTATCTATCTATCTATCGCTCTGTCTGTATATCTACCTAATTTCTATATAACAATCTATCTATCTCTCTATCTATCCTTCTCTGTATTTATCTATCCATCTATCTAGCTTCCTATCATATATCTATCATGTGTATCATCTATCAATCTATCATTTGTCATCTATATATATGTCTATCTATGAATCAATCATCTTTCTGTCTGCCCATCATCCTTATGTATAGAAGAGTTAACAACATCACCTATGTCACTTCCCTACATTAAGCTTCCAAAAATATTGCAATGTCACTAGGCCGTAGGGAGATCACTGGGCTCCCTGAGACACTTGCAGATTGAGACAGCTGCGTGTGCTTAGAAAACCAGTAAATGTTGTTGCAGTGACTTGAACCCGTATCTCTGTCCTCTGTCCTCTTTTACCTCCTTCTCGCTTGCTAACTGTATTTAGCCACATTCATGGACTAAGTGCTCACTGAAGACTTCAAGTATCCTTCATCTGGGCCTGTTGTCGACAGAAAAGTGTACTTGGTTCTTTGCACACCACCATGTTTGAGGGACAGCGGCGTGATCACTGCTGTTAGATGGAGGAACAAATATAAAGGAACACCTATTTCAAGACAGGATCAGTTGGGAACAAAGAATGTGTTGTGGAGTGAAGTGTTTATTTGAGGGTCCAAACTTCTGTCTTTAGGTGGTTATTACATCTTCACATTCGTGAACATCATAAAGCCCACTGATTTCAAAAGCCCAGATTCTTATTATCACAGCAACTCAGTTTTTGAGGTGAAAGAAAATGAGAAGTACGTTGCTGCACCACTAAAACTATGCCTGGGCCTTGCTGAAACCAAACAAAAAGAATTCACGGTGGCTAGATAGGGCTATTTCCTACTGACTCTCCTGGGGTCTCAAACAGAATCCATTTGTTTGTTTGTTTCTCAGTTTCACTTGTGTAGGTTACCTGTCCCCAAACGTTCAGCTTGTAGTTTGTCTCTGTGCTTGGATCTCAAGTGAGTCTCCTGTAAGTAAGCACGTAGGTGTCTTGAGTTTTCATCCCTTCTTTTAACCCTGTGTCTTTTGTTTGCAGCAATCAGAGCCTGACCTTTTATTCTGAGGATTCAGAACTGTGCCCTTATTGCACTTAAAAATTTTTTTTTGTTATCACTGTTCTACAATCACGTGAAGTACATTATGTTTACTATGCTCCCCCTTCAACAATTCCCCCCACAAAAAATCTTACTGTCGCTGTCCATTAGCGTAGATGGATGCTGTAGACCCCTTCAACATATACACCCCCACAGACAGCATTACAGTTGCTGTCCATCAGCGAGTAGTAAGATGCTATATAATCTCTACTAGTCTTCTCTGTGTTGTACAGCACTCCCCATGCCCCCTCCGACCCCATGCAATATACATGCTAATCCTAATGCCCCCATTCTTTCTCCCCACACTTATCCCTCCCTTCAGACATACCCTGCCCAGTCCTTTTCCCTTTGGTAACTTTTAGTCAACTCTCGGGTTCTGTGAGTCTGCTGCTGTTATTTTCTTCAGTTTTTCTTTGTTGTTATACTCTACACATGAGTGAAATCATTTGGTACTTGTCTTTCTCCACCTGGCCCATTTCTCTGAACATTCTACCATCTAGCTCCATCCACGGCATTGCAAATGGTAGGATTTGTTTTCTTCTTATGGCTGCTTACTGCACTTTGTGAACTGGATTTCATTCTTCCTTTTTGTTTGTAGTTTAGCTACGTGCTTTCACCATTCATCACCTGGTTATGAGCAATAGCTTTGTGTCAATCGATATGTATCTGTATCTATCTATCTATCTATCGCTCTGTCTGTATATCTACCTAATTTCTATATAACAATCTATCTATCTCTCTATCTATCCTTCTCTGTATTTATCTATCCATCTATCTAGCTTCCTATCATATATCTATCATGTGTATCATCTATCAATCTATCATTTGTCATCTATATATATGTCTATCTATGAATCAATCATCTTTCTGTCTGCCCATCATCCTTATGTATAGAAGAGTTAACAACATCACCTATGTCACTTCCCTACATTAAGCTTCCAAAAATATTGCAATGTCACTAGGCCGTAGGGAGATCACTGGGCTCCCTGAGACACTTGCAGATTGAGACAGCTGCGTGTGCTTAGAAAACCAGTAAATGTTGTTGCAGTGACTTGAACCCGTATCTCTGTCCTCTGTCCTCTTTTACCTCCTTCTCGCTTGCTAACTGTATTTAGCCACATTCATGGACTAAGTGCTCACTGAAGACTTCAAGTATCCTTCATCTGGGCCTGTTGTCGACAGAAAAGTGTACTTGGTTCTTTGCACACCACCATGTTTGAGGGACAGCGGCGTGATCACTGCTGTTAGATGGAGGAACAAATATAAAGGAACACCTATTTCAAGACAGGATCAGTTGGGAACAAAGAATGTGTTGTGGAGTGAAGTGTTTATTTGAGGGTCCAAACTTCTGTCTTTAGGTGGTTATTACATCTTCACATTCGTGAACATCATAAAGCCCACTGATTTCAAAAGCCCAGATTCTTATTATCACAGCAACTCAGTTTTTGAGGTGAAAGAAAATGAGAAGTACGTTGCTGCACCACTAAAACTATGCCTGGGCCTTGCTGAAACCAAACAAAAAGAATTCACGGTGGCTAGATAGGGCTATTTCCTACTGACTCTCCTGGGGTCTCAAACAGAATCCATTTGTTTGTTTGTTTCTCAGTTTCACTTGTGTAGGTTACCTGTCCCCACACCTTCAGCTTGTAGTTTGTCTCTGTGCTTGGATCTCAAGTGAGTCTCCTGTAAGTAAGCACGTAGGTGTCTTGAGTTTTCATCCCTTCTTTTAACCCTGTGTCTTTTGTTTGCAGCAATCAGAGACTGACCTTTTATTCTGAGGATTCAGAACTGTGCCCTTATTGCACTTAAAAAAATTTTTTTGTTATCACTGTTCTACAATCACGTGAAGTACATTATGTTTACTATGCTCCCCCTTCAACAATTCCCCCCACAAAAAATCTTACTGTCGCTGTCCATTAGCGTAGATGGATGCTGTAGACCCCTTCAACATATACACCCCCACAGACAGCATTACAGTTGCTGTCCATCAGCGAGTAGTAAGATGCTATATAATCTCTACTAGTCTTCTCTGTGTTGTACAGCACTCCCCATGCCCCCTCCGACCCCATGCAATATACATGCTAATCCTAATGCCCCCATTCTTTCTCCCCACACTTATCCCTCCCTTCAGACATACCCTGCCCAGTCCTTTTCCCTTTGGTAACTTTTAGTCAACTCTCGGGTTCTGTGAGTCTGCTGCTGTTATTTTCTTCAGTTTTTCTTTGTTGTTATACTCTACACATGAGTGAAATCATTAGGTACTTGTCTTTCTCCACCTGGCCCATTTTTCTGAACATTCTACCATCTAGCTCCGTCCACGTCATTGCAAATGGTAGGATTTGTTTTCTTCTTATGGCTGCTTACTGCACTTTGTAAACTGGATTTCATTCTTCCTTTTTGTTTGTAGTTTAGCTACGTGCTTTCACCATTCATCACCTGGTTATGAGCAATAGCTTTGTGTCAATCGATATGTATCTGTATCTATCTATCTATCGCTCTGTCTGTATATCTACCTAATTTCTATATAACAATCTATCTATCTCTCTATCTATCCTTCTCTGTATTTATCTATCCATCTATCTAGCTTCCTATCATATATCTATCATGTGTATCATCTATCAATCTATCATCTGTCATCTATATATATGTCTATCTATGAATCAATCATCTTTCTGTCTGCCCATCATCCTTATGTACAGAATAGTTAACAACATCACCTATGTCACTTCCCTACATTATGCTTCCAAAAACATTGCAATGTCACTAGGCCGTAGGGAGATCACTGGGCTCCCTGAGACACTTGCAGATTGAGACAGCTGCGTGTGCTTAGAAAACCAGTAAATGTTGTTGCAGTGACTTGAACCCGTATCTCTGTCCTCTGTCCTCTTTTACCTCCTTCTCGCTTGCTAACTGTATTTAGCCACATTCATTGACTAAGTGCTCACTGAAGACCACAAGTATCCTTCCTCTGGGCCTGTTGTAGACAGAAAAGTATACTTGATATTTTACTAACCACCATGTTTGAGGGACATCGGCGTGATCACCACTGGTAGGTGGAGGGACAAATAAAAAGGAACACCTATTTCTAGACAGGATCATTTGGTAGCAAAGTGTGTGTTGTGGAGAGACGTGTTTGTTTGAGTGTCCAAACTTCCCTCTTTATGTGGTTATTACTTCTTTACAATCGTGAATATCATAAAATCCACTGATTTAAAAAGCCCAGACGCATATTTTTACAGCAATTGATTTGTTGAGGTGAGAAAAAATGTGAAGGACATTGCAGTACCACTAAATCTATAAATGGGCACTGTTGAAACCAAAGAAAAAGAATTCACGGTGGCTAGATAGGACTATTTTCTAGTGACTGTCTCTGGGAATTCAAACAGAATCCATTTGTTTCTTTGTTTCTCAGATTCACTTGTATAGGATACCTGTCCACGCCCATTCAGCTTGTAGTTTGTCTGTGCCTTTGGATCTCAAGTGAGTCTCCAGTAAGGGAGCACGTAGGTGGTCTTGAGTTTTCATCAGTACTTCTAAACCTGTGTCTTTTGATTTTCGCACTCAAAGCCTGTACTTTTATTCTGATATTTGAGAGCCTTGCTCTTACTGCAATTTGAAATTTTTTTTGTTCTCATTAATATACAATCACATGCAGAACATTGTTTACTAGTCTACCCCCTTCACCAAGTCCCCACCAAATCCCAGTTACAGTCGCTGTCTGTCAGCATGTACTAAGATGCTGTGGAATCACTACTTGTCTACTCTGCGTTGTACAGCCCTACCCATGAAAACCCACCCTACACATTATACATGCTAATCCTAATGCCCCCATTCTTTTCCCCTGCCCTTATTACTCCCTTCCCAGAAACCCTACCCATTCCCTTTCTCTTTGTTAACTGTTAGTCCACTCTCGTTTTCTGTGAGTCTGCTGCTGTTTTTTCCTTCAGTTTTTCTTTGTTATCATACTCCACACATGAGTGAAATCATTTGGTTCATGTATTTCTCCGCCTGGCCTATTTGACTGAGCAAAATACCCTCTAGCTCCATACACGTTATTGCAAAAGATGGGATTGTTTTCTTCTTATGGCTGCTTACTGCACTTTTTAAATTGGATTTCATACTTCTTTCTTATTTGTAGTTTCACTATGTGCTTGCCCCATTGCTCTCCTGGTTATGAGCAGTAGCTTTGTGTTAATCGATATGTACCAATATCTATTTATCTGTCTGTCTATCTATCTATCAATCAATCAGTCATCTTTTTGTCTGCCCATCTGTCCTTGTGTACAAAACAGTTAACCATATAGCCTGTATCACTTTCCTACATAATGCTTCCAAAAATCCTGCAAGGTATCTAGGCTGTAGGGAGAGAACTGGGTTCACCGAGACACCTGCAGGTCGAGTCGTCCGCGTGTACCTACAAAACAGGAAATGGTTGTGCAGAGACTTGAACCCTTGTCTCTATCCTCTGTCCTCTTTCATCTCCTTCTAACTTGCTGTCTGTATTTAGCCACATTCATTGACTAAGTGATTCCTGAGGACCACAAGTATCCTTCCTCTGGGCCTGTTGTCGACAGAAAAGTAAACTTGTTGCTTTGCTCACCACCATGTTTGAAGGGCATCGGCGTGATCAATGCTGATAGGACGGAGGGTCAAATAAAAAGGAAAACCAATTTCTAGACAGGAGCAGTTGGGAGCTAAGAGTATATTGTGGATTGACGTATTTATTTGAGTGTCCATACTTCCCTCTTTAGGTGGTTATTACACCTTCACATTCGTGAACATCATAAAGCCCACTGATATAAAGGCCCAGATGCTTATTATTACAGCAACTCAGTTGTTGAGGTGAGAGAAAATTAGAAGTCTTTTGCTGCACCATTAAATCTATGGCTGGGAACTGCTGAAACCAAACAAAAATAATTCACGGTGGCCAGATAGGGCTATTTTCTACTGACTGTCTCTGGGGACTCAAACAGAATCTGTTTGTTTGATTGTTTGTTTTTCAGTTTCACTCTTGTAAGGTACTTGTCCACACACCTTCGGCTTGTAGTTTGTCTGTGTCCTTGGATCTCAAGTGAGTCTCCTGTAAGTAAGCACGTAGGTGTCTTGAGTTTTCATCCCTTCTTTTAACCCTGTGTCTTTTGTTTGCAGCACTCAGATTCTGACCTTTTATTCTGATGATTCAGAGCTGTGCACTTATTGCACTTAAAAAATTTTTTTTATCATTAATCTACGATCACGTGAAGAACATTATGTTTACTATACTCCCCCCTTCACCAAGTCCCCCCATAAAACCTCTTCAGTCGCTGTCCATCAGCGTATTTGGATGCTCTAGACCCCTTCACCATGTACCCCCCAACAGACCCCGTTACAGTCGCTGTCCATCAGCGAGTAGTAAGATGCTATATGATCTCTACTAGTCTTGTCTGTGTTGTACAGTACTCCCCATGCACACCGACACCACGCATTATACATGCTAATCCTAATGCCCCCATTCTTTCTCCCCACACTTATCCCACCCTTCAGTACCACCCTGCCCAGTCCTTTTCCCTTTGGTAACTTTTAGTCAACTCTCGGGTTCTGTGAGTCTGCTGCTATTTTTTTCCTTCAGTTTTTCTTTGCTGTTATACTCCACACATGAGTGAAATCACTTGGAACTTGTCTTTCTCCGCCTGGCCTATTTCTCCATCTCCATCCACGTCATTGCAAACGGTAGGATTTGTTTACTTCTTAAGGCTGCTAACCGCACTTTTTAAACTGGATTTCATTCTTCCTTTTTGTCTGTAGTTTACCTATGTGCTTTCACCATTCTTCTACTGGTTATGAGCAATAGCTTTGTATCAATTGATGTGTATCTTTATCTTCTATCTAACGGTCTGTCTGTCCATCTATGTATCTATCTATCTATGTATCTATGTATCTATCTATCTATCTTCGTATCATCTATCTATGATGTATATCATCTATCAATCTATGTCCCTATCTCTCTATCTTTCATCTGTCATCTGTCTACCTATCTGTCTATGAATCAATCATCTTTTTGTCTGCACAGCTATCCTTATCTACAGAACAGTTAACAACATAGCCTATGTCACTTCCCTACATTATGCTCCCAAAAATCTTGTAAGGTAACTAGGCCGTAAGGAGAGCACTGGGTTCACCAAGACACTTGCAGGTCGAGTCAGCCGCGTGTGCTTAGAAAACCAGTAAATGGTGATGCAGGGACTTGAACACGTATCTCTGTCCTCTGTCATCTTTTACATCCTTCTCGCTTGCTCACTGTATTTAGCCACATTCATGGACTAAGTGCTCACTGAAGACTTCAAGTATCCTTCATCTGGGCCTGTTGTCGACAGAAAAGTGTACTTGGTTCTTTGCACACCACCATGTTTGAGGGACAGCGGCGTGATCACTGCTGTTAGATGGAGGAACAAATATAAAGGAACACCTATTTCAAGACAGGAGCAGTTGGGAACAAAGAATGTGTTGTGGAGTGAAGTGTTTATTTGAGGGTCCAAACTTCTGTCTTTAGGTGGTTATTACATCTTCACATTCGTGAACATCATAAAGCCCACTGATTTCAAAAGCCCAGGTTCTTATTATCACAGCAAATCAGTTTTTGAGGTGAAAGAAAATGAGAAGTACGTTGCTGCACCACTAAAACTATGCCTGGGCCTTGCTGAAACCAAACAAAAAGAATTCACGGTGGCTAGATAGGGCTATTTCCTACTGACTCTCCTGGGGTCTCAAACAGAATCCATTTGTTTGTTTGTTTCTCAGTTTCACTTGTGTAGGTTACCTGTCCCCACACCTTCAGCTTGTAGTTTGTCTCTGTGCTTGGATCTCAAGTGAGTCTCCTGTAAGTAAGCACGTAGGTGTCTTGAGTTTTCATCCCTTCTTTTAACCCTGTGTCTTTTGTTTGCAGCAATCAGAGCCTGACCTTTTATTCTGAGGATTCAGAACTGTGCCCTTATTGCACTTAAAAATTTTTTTTTGTTATCACTGTTCTACAATCACGTGAAGTACATTATGTTTACTATGCTCCCCCTTCAACAATTCCCCCCACAAAAAATCTTACTGTCGCTCTCCATTAGCGTAGAATGATGCTGTAGACCCCTTCAACATATACACCCCCACAGACAGCATTACAGTTGCTGTCCATCAGCGAGTAGTAAGATGCTATGTAATCTCTACTAGTCTTCTCTGTGTTGTACAGCACTCCCCATGCCCCCTCCGACCCCATGCAATATACGTGCTAATCCTAATGCCCCCATTCTTTCTCCCCACACTTATCCCTCCCTTCAGACATACCCTGCCCAGTCCTTTTCCCTTTGGTAACTTTTAGTCAACTCTCGGGTTCTGTGAGTCTGCTGCTGTTATTTTCTTCAGTTTTTCTTTGTAGTTATACTCTACACATGAGAGAAATCATTTGGTACTTGTCTTTCTCCACCTGGCCCATTTCTCTGAACATTCTACCATCTAGCTCCATCCACGTCATTGCAAATGGTAGGATTTGTTTTCTTCTTATGGCTGCTTACTGCACTTTCTAAACTGGATTTCATTCTTCCTTTTTGTTTGTAGTTTAGCTACGTGCTTTCACCATTCATCACCTGGTTATGAGCAATAGCTTTGTGTCAATCGATATGTATCTGTATCTATCTATCTATCGCTCTGTCTGTATATCTACCTAATTTCTATATAACAATCTATCTATCTCTCTATCTATCCTTCTCTGTATTTATTTATCCATCTATCTAGCTTCCTATCATATATCTATCATGTGTATCATCTATCAATCTATCATCTGTCATCTATATATATGTCTATCTATGAATCAATCATCTTTCTGTCTGCCCATCATCCTTATGTACAGAATAGTTAACAACATCACCTATGTCACTTCCCTACATTATGCTTCCAAAAACATTGCAATGTCACTAGGCCGTAGGGAGATCACTGGGCTCCCTGAGACACTTGCAGATTGAGACAGCTGCGTGTGCTTAGAAAACCAGTAAATGTTGTTGCAGTGACTTGAACCCGTATCTCTGTCCTCTGTCCTCTTTTACCCCCTTCTCGCTTGCTAACTGTATTTAGCCACATTCATTGACTAAGTGCTCACTGAAGACCACAAGTATCCTTCCTCTGGGCCTGTTGTAGACAGAAAAGTATACTTGATATTTTACTAACCACCATGTTTGAGGGGCATCGGCGTGATCACCACTGGTAGGTGGAGGGACAAATAAAAAGGAACACCTATTTCTAGACAGGATCATTTGGTAGCAAAGTGTGTGTTGTGGAGAGACGTGTTTGTTTGAGTGTCCAAACTTCCCTCTTTATGTGGTTATTACTTCTTTACAATCGTGAATATCATAAAATCCACTGATTTAAAAAGCCCAGACGCATATTTTTACAGCAATTCATTTGTTGAGGTGAGAAAAAATGTGAAGGACATTGCAGTACCACTAAATCTATACATGGGCACTGTTGAAACCAAACAAAAAGAATTCACGGTGGCTAGATAGGACTATTTTCTAGTGACTGTCTCTGGGAATTCAAACAGAATCCATTTGTTTCTTTGTTTCTCAGATTCACTTGTATAGGATACCTGTCCACGCCCATTCATCTTGTAGTTTGTCTGTGCCTTTGGATCTCAAGTGAGTCTCCAGTAAGGACGCACGTAGGTGGTCTTGAGTTTTCATCAGTACTTCTAAACCTGTGTCTTTTGATTTTAGCACTCAAAGCCTGTACTTTTATTCTGATATTTGAGAGCCTTGCTCTTACTGCAATTTGAAATTTTTTTTGTTCTCATTAATATACAATCACATGCAGAACATTGTTTACTAGTCTACCCCCTTCACCAAGTCCCCACCAAATCCCAGTTACAGTCGCTGTCTGTCAGCATGTACTAAGATGCTGTGGAATCACTACTTGTCTACTCTGCGTTGTACAGCCCTACCCATGAAAACCCACCCTACACATTATACATGCTAATCCTAATGCCCCCATTCTTTTCCCCCGCCCTTATTACTCCCTTCCCAGAAACCCTACCCATTCCCTTTCTCTTTGTTAACTGTTAGTCCACTCTCGTTTTCTGTGAGTCTGCTGCTGTTTTTTCCTTCAGTTTTTCTTTGTTATCATACTCCACACATGAGTGAAATCATTTGGTACATGTATTTCTCCGCCTGGCCTATTTGACTGAGCAAAATACCCTCTAGCTCCATACACGTTATTGCAAAAGATGGGATTGTTTTCTTCTTATGGCTGCTTACTGCACTTTTTAAATTGGATTTCATACTTCTTTCTTATTTGTAGTTTCACTATGTGCTTGCCCCATTGCTCTCCTGGTTATGAGCAGTAGCTTTGTGTTAATCGATATGTACCAATATCTATTTATCTGTCTGTCTATCTATCTATCAATCAATCAGTCATCTTTTTGTCTGCCCATCTGTCCTTGTGTACAAAACAGTTAACCATATAGCCTGTATCACTTTCCTACATAATGCTTCCAAAAATCCTGCAAGGTATCTAGGCTGTAGGGAGAGAACTGGGTTCACCGAGACACCTGCAGGTCGAGTCGTCCGCGTGTACCTACAAAACAGGAAATGGTTGTGCAGAGACTTGAACCCTTGTCTCTATCCTCTGTCCTCTTTCATCTCCTTCTAACTTGCTGTCTGTATTTAGCCACATTCATTGACTAAGTGATTCCTGAGGACCACAAGTATCCTTCCTCTGGGCCTGTTGTCGACAGAAAAGTAAACTTGTTGCTTTGCTCACCACCATGTTTGAAGGGCATCGGCGTGATCAACGCTGATAGGACGGAGGGTCAAATAAAAAGGAAAACCAATTTCTAGACAGGAGCAGTTGGGAGCTAAGAGTATATTGTGGATTGACGTATTTATTTGAGTGTCCATACTTCCCTCTTTAGGTGGTTATTACACCTTCACATTCGTGAACATCATAAAGCCCACTGATATAAAGGCCCAGATGCTTATTATTACAGCAACTCAGTTGTTGAGGTGAGAGAAAATTAGAAGTCTTTTGCTGCACCATTAAATCTATGGCTGGGAACTGCTGAAACCAAACAAAAATAATTCACGGTGGCCAGATAGGGCTATTTTCTACTGACTGTCTCTGGGGACTCAAACAGAATCTGTTTGTTTGATTGTTTGTTTTTCAGTTTCACTCTTGTAGGGTACTTGTCCACACACCTTCGGCTTGTAGTTTGTCTGTGTCCTTGGATCTCAAGTGAGTCTCCTGTAAGTAAGCACGTAGGTGTCTTGAGTTTTCATCCCTTCTTTTAACCCTGTGTCTTTTGTTTGCAGCACTCAGATTCTGACCTTTTATTCTGATGATTCAGAGCTGTGCACTTATTGCACTTAAAAAATTTTTTTTATCATTAATCTACGATCACGTGAAGAACATTATGTTTACTATACTCCCCCCTTCACCAAGTCCCCCCATAAAACCTCTTCAGTCGCTGTCCATCAGCGTATTTGGATGCTCTAGACCCCTTCACCATGTACCCCCCAACAGACCCCGTTACAGTCGCTGTCCATCAGCGAGTAGTAAGATGCTATATGATCTCTACTAGTCTTGTCTGTGTTGTACAGTACTCCCCATGCACACCGACACCACGCATTATACATGCTAATCCTAATGCCCCCATTCTTTCTCCCCACACTTATCCCACCCTTCAGTACCACCCTGCCCAGTCCTTTTCCCTTTGGTAACTTTTAGTCAACTCTCGGGTTCTGTGAGTCTGCTGCTATTTTTTTCCTTCAGTTTTTCTTTGCTGTTATACTCCACACATGAGTGAAATCACTTGGAACTTGTCTTTCTCCGCCTGGCCTATTTCTCCATCTCCATCCACGTCATTGCAAACGGTAGGATTTGTTTACTTCTTAAGGCTGCTAACCGCACTTTTTAAACTGGATTTCATTCTTCCTTTTTGTCTGTAGTTTACCTATGTGCTTTCACCATTCTTCTACTGGTTATGAGCAATAGCTTTGTATCAATTGATGTGTATCTGTATCTTCTATCTAACGGTCTGTCTGTCCATCTATGTATCTATCTATTTATGTATCTATGTATCTATCTATCTATCTTCATATCATCTATCTATGATGTATATCATCTATCAATCTATGTCCCTATCTCTCTATCTTTCATCTGTCATCTGTCTACCTATCTGTCTATGAATCAATCATCTTTTTGTCTGCACAGCTATCCTTATCTACAGAACAGTTAACAACATAGCCTATGTCACTTCCCTACATTATGCTCCCAAAAATCTTGTAAGGTAACTAGGCCGTAAGGAGAGCACTGGGTTCACCAAGACACTTGCAGGTCGAGTCAGCCGCGTGTGCTTAGAAAACCAGTAAATGGTGATGCAGGGACTTGAACACGTATCTCTGTCCTCTGTCATCTTTTACATCCTTCTCGCTTGCTCACTGTATTTAGCCACATTCATGGACTAAGTGCTCACTGAAGACTTCAAGTATCCTTCATCTGGGCCTGTTGTCGACAGAAAAGTGTACTTGGTTCTTTGCACACCACCATGTTTGAGGGACAGCGGCGTGATCACTGCTGTTAGATGGAGGAACAAATATAAAGGAACACCTATTTCAAGACAGGAGCAGTTGGGAACAAAGAATGTGTTGTGGAGTGAAGTGTTTATTTGAGGGTCCAAACTTCTGTCTTTAGGTGGTTATTACATCTTCACATTCGTGAACATCATAAAGCCCACTGATTTCAAAAGCCCAGGTTCTTATTATCACAGCAACTCAGTTTTTGAGGTGAAAGAAAATGAGAAGTACGTTGCTGCACCACTAAAACTATGCCTGGGCCTTGCTGAAACCAAACAAAAAGAATTCACGGTGGCTAGATAGGGCTATTTCCTACTGACTCTCCTGGGGTCTCAAACAGAATCCATTTGTTTGTTTGTTTCTCAGTTTCACTTGTGTAGGTTACCTGTCCCCACACCTTCAGCTTGTAGTTTGTCTCTGTGCTTGGATCTCAAGTGAGTCTCCTGTAAGTAAGCACGTAGGTGTCTTGAGTTTTCATCCCTTCTTTTAAGCCTGTGTCTTTTGTTTGCAGCAATCAGAGCCTGACCTTTTATTCTGAGGATTCAGAACTGTGCCCTTATTGCACTTAAAAATTTTTTTTTGTTATCACTGTTCTACAATCACGTGAAGTACATTATGTTTACTATGCTCCCCCTTCAACAATTCCCCCCACAAAAAATCTTACTGTCGCTCTCCATTAGCGTAGAATGATGCTGTAGACCCCTTCAACATATACACCCCCACAGACAGCATTACAGTTGCTGTCCATCAGCGAGTAGTAAGATGCTATGTAATCTCTACTAGTCTTCTCTGTGTTGTACAGCACTCCCCATGCCCCCTCCGACCCCATGCAATATACGTGCTAATCCTAATGCCCCCATTCTTTCTCCCCACACTTATCCCTCCCTTCAGACATACCCTGCCCAGTCCTTTTCCCTTTGGTAACTTTTAGTCAACTCTCGGGTTCTGTGAGTCTGCTGCTGTTATTTTCTTCAGTTTTTCTTTGTAGTTATACTCTACACATGAGAGAAATCATTTGGTACTTGTCTTTCTCCACCTGGCCCATTTCTCTGAACATTCTACCATCTAGCTCCATCCACGTCATTGCAAATGGTAGGATTTGTTTTCTTCTTATGGCTGCTTACTGCACTTTGTAAACTGGATTTCATTCTTCCTTTTTGTTTGTAGTTTAGCTACGTGCTTTCACCATTCATCACCTGGTTATGAGCAATAGCTTTGTGTCAATCGATATGTATCTGTATCTATCTATCTATCGCTCTGTCTGTATATCTACCTAATTTCTATATAACAATCTATCTCTCTATCTATACTTCTCTGTATTTATCTATCCATCTATCTAGCTTCCTATCATATATCTATCATGTGTATCATCTATCAATCTATCATCTGTCATCTATATATATGTCTATCTATGAATCAATCATCTTTCTGTCTGCCCATCATCCTTATGTACAGAATAGTTAACAACATCACCTATGTCACTTCCCTACATTATGCTTCCAAAAACATTGCAATGTCACTAGGCCGTAGGGAGATCACTGGGCTCCCTGAGACACTTGCAGATTGAGACAGCTGCGTGTGCTTAGAAAACCAGTAAATGTTGTTGCAGTGACTTGAACCCGTATCTCTGTCCTCTGTCCTCTTTTACCCCCTTCTCGCTTGCTAACTGTATTTAGCCACATTCATTGACTAAGTGCTCACTGAAGACCACAAGTATCCTTCCTCTGGGCCTGTTGTAGACAGAAAAGTATACTTGATATTTTACTAACCACCATGTTTGAGGGGCATCGGCGTGATCACCACTGGTAGGTGGAGGGACAAATAAAAAGGAACACCTATTTCTAGACAGGATCATTTGGTAGCAAAGTGTGTGTTGTGGAGAGACGTGTTTGTTTGAGTGTCCAAACTTCCCTCTTTATGTGGTTATTACTTCTTTACAATCGTGAATATCATAAAATCCACTGATTTAAAAAGCCCAGACGCATATTTTTACAGCAATTCATTTGTTGAGGTGAGAAAAAATGTGAAGGACATTGCAGTACCACTAAATCTATACATGGGCACTGTTGAAACCAAACAAAAAGAATTCACGGTGGCTAGATAGGACTATTTTCTAGTGACTGTCTCTGGGAATTCAAACAGAATCCATTTGTTTCTTTGTTTCTCAGATTCACTTGTATAGGATACCTGTCCACGCCCATTCATCTTGTAGTTTGTCTGTGCCTTTGGATCTCAAGTGAGTCTCCAGTAAGGGAGCACGTAGGTGGTCTTGAGTTTTCATCAGTACTTCTAAACCTGTGTCTTTTGATTTTAGCACTCAAAGCCTGTACTTTTATTCTGATATTTGAGAGCCTTGCTCTTACTGCAATTTGAAATTTTTTTTGTTCTCATTAATATACAATCACATGCAGAACATTGTTTACTAGTCTACCCCCTTCACCAAGTCCCCACCAAATCCCAGTTACAGTCGCTGTCTGTCAGCATGTACTAAGATGCTGTGGAATCACTACTTGTCTACTCTGCGTTGTACAGCCCTACCCATGAAAACCCACCCTACACATTATACATGCTAATCCTAATGCCCCCATTCTTTTCCCCCGCCCTTATTACTCCCTTCCCAGAAACCCTACCCATTCCCTTTCTCTTTGTTAACTGTTAGTCCACTCTCGTTTTCTGTGAGTCTGCTGCTGTTTTTTCCTTCAGTTTTTCTTTGTTATCATACTCCACACATGAGTGAAATCATTTGGTACATGTATTTCTCCGCCTGGCCTATTTGACTGAGCAAAATACCCTCTAGCTCCATACACGTTATTGCAAAAGATGGGATTGTTTTCTTCTTATGGCTGCTTACTGCACTTTTTAAATTGGATTTCATACTTCTTTCTTATTTGTAGTTTCACTATGTGCTTGCCCCATTGCTCTCCTGGTTATGAGCAGTAGCTTTGTGTTAATCGATATGTACCAATATCTATTTATCTGTCTGTCTATCTATCTATCAATCAATCAGTCATCTTTTTGTCTGCCCATCTGTCCTTGTGTACAAAACAGTTAACCATATAGCCTGTATCACTTTCCTACATAATGCTTCCAAAAATCCTGCAAGGTATCTAGGCTGTAGGGAGAGCACTGGGTTCACCGAGACACCTGCAGGTCGAGTCGTCCGCGTGTACCTACAAAACAGGAAATGGTTGTGCAGAGACTTGAACCCTTGTCTCTATCCTCTGTCCTCTTTCATCTCCTTCTAACTTGCTGTCTGTATTTAGCCACATTCATTGACTAAGTGATTCCTGAGGACCACAAGTATCCTTCCTCTGGGCCTGTTGTCGACAGAAAAGTAAACTTGTTGCTTTGCTCACCACCATGTTTGAAGGGCATCGGCGTGATCAACGCTGATAGGACGGAGGGTCAAATAAAAAGGAAAACCAATTTCTAGACAGGAGCAGTTGGGAGCTAAGAGTATATTGTGGATTGACGTATTTATTTGAGTGTCCATACTTCCCTCTTTAGGTGGTTATTACACCTTCACATTCGTGAACATCATAAAGCCCACTGATATAAAGGCCCAGATGCTTATTATTACAGCAACTCAGTTGTTGAGGTGAGAGAAAATTAGAAGTCTTTTGCTGCACCATTAAATCTATGGCTGGGAACTGCTGAAACCAAACAAAAATAATTCACGGTGGCCAGATAGGGCTATTTTCTACTGACTGTCTCTGGGGACTCAAACAGAATCTGTTTGTTTGATTGTTTGTTTTTCAGTTTCACTCTTGTAGGGTACTTGTCCACACACCTTCGGCTTGTAGTTTGTCTGTGTCCTTGGATCTCAAGTGAGTCTCCTGTAAGTAAGCACGTAGGTGTCTTGAGTTTTCATCCCTTCTTTTAACCCTGTGTCTTTTGTTTGCAGCACTCAGATTCTGACCTTTTATTCTGATGATTCAGAGCTGTGCACTTATTGCACTTAAAAAATTTTTTTTTATCATTAATCTACGATCACGTGAAGAACATTATGTTTACTATACTCCCCCCTTCACCAAGTCCCCCCATTAAAACCTCTTCAGTCGCTGTCCATCAGCGTATTTGGATGCTCTAGACCCCTTCACCATGTACCCCCCAACAGACCCCGTTACAGTCGCTGTCCATCAGCGAGTAGTAAGATGCTATATGATCTCTACTAGTCTTGTCTGTGTTGTACAGTACTCCCCATGCACACCGACACCACGCATTATACATGCTAATCCTAATGCCCCCATTCTTTCTCCCCACACTTATCCCACCCTTCAGTACCACCCTGCCCAGTCCTTTTCCCTTTGGTAACTTTTAGTCAACTCTCGGGTTCTGTGAGTCTGCTGCTATTTTTTTCCTTCAGTTTTTCTTTGCTGTTATACTCCACACATGAGTGAAATCACTTGGAACTTGTCTTTCTCCGCCTGGCCTATTTCTCCATCTCCATCCACGTCATTGCAAACGGTAGGATTTGTTTACTTCTTAAGGCTGCTAACCGCACTTTTTAAACTGGATTTCATTCTTCCTTTTTGTCTGTAGTTTACCTATGTGCTTTCACCATTCTTCTACTGGTTATGAGCAATAGCTTTGTATCAATTGATGTGTATCTTTATCTTCTATCTAACGGTCTGTCTGTCTATCTATGTATCTATCTATCTATGTATCTATGTATCTATCTATCTATCTTCGTATCATCTATCTATGATGTATATCATCTATCAATCTATGTCCCTATCTCTCTATCTTTCATCTGTCATCTGTCTACCTATCTGTCTATGAATCAATCATCTTTTTGTCTGCACAGCTATCCTTATCTACAGAACAGTTAACAACATAGTCTATGTCACTTCCCTACATTATGCTCCCAAAAATCTTGTAAGGTAACTAGGCCGTAAGGAGAGCACAGGGTTCACCGAGACACTTGCAGGTCGAGTCAGCCGCGTGTGCTTAGAAAACCAGTAAATGGTGATGCAGGGACATGAACACGTATCTTTGTCCTCTGTCATCTTTTACATCCTTCTCGCTTGCTCACTGTATTTAGCCACATTCATGGACTAAGTGCTCACTGAAGACTTCAAGTATCCTTCATCTGGGCCTGTTGTCGACAGAAAAGTGTACTTGGTTCTTTGCACACCACCATGTTTGAGGGACAGCGGCGTGATCACTGCTGTTAGATGGAGGAACAAATATAAAGGAACACCTATTTCAAGACAGGAGCAGTTGGGAACAAAGAATGTGTTGTGGAGTGAAGTGTTTATTTGAGGGTCCAAACTTCTGTCTTTAGGTGGTTACTACATCTTCACATTCGTGAACATCATAAAGCCCACTGATTTCAAAAGCCCAGATTCTTATTATCACAGCAACTCAGTTTTTGAGGTGAAAGAAAATGAGAAGTACGTTGCTGCACCACTAAAACTATGCCTGGGCCTTGCTGAAACCAAACAAAAAGAATTCACGGTGGCTAGATAGGGCTATTTCCTACTGACTCTCCTGGGGTCTCAAACAGAATCCATTTGTTTGTTTGTTTCTCAGTTTCACTTGTGTAGGTTACCTGTCCCCACACCTTCAGCTTGTAGTTTGTCTCTGTGCTTGGATCTCAAGTGAGTCTCCTGTAAGTAAGCACGTAGGTGTCTTGAGTTTTCATCCCTTCTTTTAACCCTGTGTCTTTTGTTTGCAGCAATCAGAGCCTGACCTTTTATTCTGAGGATTCAGAACTGTGCCCTTATTGCACTTAAAAATTTTTTTTTTATCACTGTTCTACAATCACGTGAAGTACATTATGTTTACTATGCTCCCCCTTCAACAATTCCCCCCACAAAAAACTGTCGCTGTCCATTAGCATAGATGGATGCTGTAGACCCCTTCAACATATACACCCCCACAGACAGCATTACAGTTGCTGTCCATCAGCGAGTAGTAAGATGCTATATAATCTCTACTAGTCTTCTCTGTGTTGTACAGCACTCCCCATGCCCCCTCCGACCCCATGCAATATACATGCTAATCCTAATGCCCCCATTCTTTCTCCCCACACTTATCCCTCCCTTCAGACATACCCTGCCCAGTCCTTTTCCCTTTGGTAACTTTTAGTCAACTCTCGGGTTCTGTGAGTCTGCTGCTGTTATTTTCTTCAGTTTTTCTTTGTTGTTATACTCTACACATGAGTGAAATCATTTGGTACTTGTCTTTCTCCACCTGGCCCATTTCTCTGAACATTCTACCATCTAGCTCCATCCACGTCATTGCAAATGGTAGGATTTGTTTTCTTCTTATGGCTGCTTACTGCACTTTGTAAACTGGATTTCATTCTTCCTTTTTGTTTGTAGTTTAGCTACGTGCTTTCACCATTCATCACCTGGTTATGAGCAATAGCTTTGTGTCAATCGATATGTATCTGTATCTATCTATCTATCGCTCTGTCTGTATATCTACCTAATTTCTATATAACAATCTATCTATCTCTCTATCTATCCTTCTCTGTATTTATCTCTCCATCTATCTAGCTTCCTATCATATATCTATCATGTGTATCATCTATCAATCTATCATCTGTCATCTATATATATGTCTATCTATGAATCAATCATCTTTCTGTCTGCCCATCATCCTTATGTACAGAATAGTTAACAACATCACCTATGTCACTTCCCTACATTATGCTTCCAAAAACATTGCAATGTCACTAGGCCGTAGGGAGATCACTGGGCTCCCTGAGACACTTGCAGATTGAGACAGCTGCGTGTGCTTAGAAAACCAGTAAATGTTGTTGCAGTGACTTGAACCCCTATCTCTGTCCTCTGTCCTCTTTTACCTCCTTCTCGCTTGCTAACTGTATTTAGCCACATTCATTGACTAAGTGCTCACTGAAGACCACAAGTATCCTTCCTCTGGGCCTGTTGTAGACAGAAAAGTATACTTGATATTTTACTAACCACCATGTTTGAGGGACATCGGCGTGATCACCACTGGTAGGTGGAGGGACAAATAAAAAGGAACACCTATTTCTAGACAGGATCATTTGGTAGCAAAGTGTGTGTTGTGGAGAGACGTGTTTGTTTGAGTGTCCAAACTTCCCTCTTTATGTGGTTATTACTTCTTTACAATCGTGAATATCATAAAACCCACTGATTTAAAAAGCCCAGACGCATATTTTTACAGCAATTCATTTGTTGAGGTGAGAAAAAATGTGAAGGATATTGCAGTACCACTAAATCTATACATGGGCACTGTTGAAACCAAACAAAAAGAATTCACGGTGGCTAGATAGGACTATTTTCTAGTGACTGTCTCTGGGAACTCAAACAGAATCCATTTGTTTCTTTGTTTCTCAGATTCACTTGTATAGGATACCTGTCCACGCCCATTCAGCTTGTAGTTTGTCTGTGCCTTTGGATCTCAAGTGAGTCTCCAGTAAGGGAGCACGTAGGTGGTCTTGAGTTTTCATCAGTACTTCTAAACCTGTGTCTTTTGATTTTAGCACTCAAAGCCTGTACTTTTATTCTGATATTTGAGAGCCTTGCTCTTACTGCAATTTGAAATTTTTTTTGTTCTCATTAATATACAATCACATGCAGAACATTGTTTACTAGTCTACCCCCTTCACCAAGTCCCCACCAAATCCCAGTTACAGTCGCTGTCTGTCAGCATGTACTAAGATGCTGTGGAATCACTACTTGTCTACTCTGCGTTGTACAGCCCTACCCATGAAAACCCACCCTACACATTATACATGCTAATCCTAATGCCCCCATTCTTTTCCCCCGCCCTTATTACTCCCTTCCCAGAAACCCTACCCATTCCCTTTCTCTTTGTTAACTGTTAGTCCACTCTCGTTTTCTGTGAGTCTGCTGCTGTTTTTTCCTTCAGTTTTTCTTTGTTATCATACTCCACACATGAGTGAAATCATTTGGTACATGTATTTCTCCGCCTGGCCTATTTGACTGAGCAAAATACCCTCTAGCTCCATACACGTTATTGCAAAAGATGGGATTGTTTTCTTCTTATGGCTGCTTACTGCACTTTTTAAATTGGATTTCATACTTCTTTCTTATTTGTAGTTTCACTATGTGCTTGCCCCATTGCTCTCCTGGTTATGAGCAGTAGCTTTGTGTTAATCGATATGTACCAATATCTATTTATCTGTCTGTCTATCTATCTATCAAACAATCAGTCATCTTTTTGTCTGCCCATCTGTCCTTGTGTACAAAACAGTTAACCATATAGCCTGTATCACTTTCCTACATAATGCTTCCAAAAATCCTGCAAGGTATCTAGGCTGTAGGGAGAGAACTGGGTTCACCGAGACACCTGCAGGTCGAGTCGTCCGCGTGTACGTACAAAACAGGAAATGGTTGTGCAGAGACTTGAACCCTTGTCTCTATCCTCTGTCCTCTTTCATCTCCTTCTAACTTGCTGTCTGTATTTAGCCACATTCATTGACTAAGTGATTCCTGAGGACCACAAGTATCCTTCCTCTGGGCCTGTTGTCGACAGAAAAGTAAACTTGTTGCTTTGCTCACCACCATGTTTGAAGGGCATCGGCGTGATCAACGCTGATAGGACGGAGGGTCAAATAAAAAGGAAAACCAATTTCTAGACAGGAGCAGTTGGGAGCTAAGAGTATATTGTGGATTGACGTATTTATTTGAGTGTCCATACTTCCCTCTTTAGGTGGTTATTACACCTTCACATTCGTGAACATCATAAAGCCCACTGATATAAAGGCCCAGATGCTTATTATTACAGCAACTCAGTTGTTGAGGTGAGAGAAAATTAGAAGTCTTTTGCTGCACCATTAAATCTATGGCTGGGAACTGCTGAAACCAAACAAAAATAATTCACGGTGGCCAGATAGGGCTATTTTCTACTGACTGTCTCTGGGGACTCAAACAGAATCTGTTTGTTTGATTGTTTGTTTTTCAGTTTCACTCTTGTAGGGTACTTGTCCACACACCTTCGGCTTGTAGTTTGTCTGTGTCCTTGGATCTCAAGTGAGTCTCCTGTAAGTAAGCACGTAGGTGTCTTGAGTTTTCATCCCTTCTTTTAACCCTGTGTCTTTTGTTTGCAGCACTCAGATTCTGACCTTTTATTCTGATGATTCAGAGCTGTGCACTTATTGCACTTAAAAAATTTTTTTTTATCATTAATCTACGATCACGTGAAGAACATTATGTTTACTATACTCCCCCCTTCACCAAGTCCCCCCATTAAAACCTCTTCAGTCGCTGTCCATCAGCGTATTTGGATGCTCTAGACCCCTTCACCATGTACCCCCCAACAGACCCCGTTACAGTCGCTGTCCATCAGCGAGTAGTAAGATGCTATATGATCTCTACTAGTCTTGTCTGTGTTGTACAGTACTCCCCATGCACACCGACACCACGCATTATACATGCTAATCCTAATGCCCCCATTCTTTCTCCCCACACTTATCCCACCCTTCAGTACCACCCTGCCCAGTCCTTTTCCCTTTGGTAACTTTTAGTCAACTCTCGGGTTCTGTGAGTCTGCTGCTATTTTTTTCCTTCAGTTTTTCTTTGCTGTTATACTCCACACATGAGTGAAATCACTTGGAACTTGTCTTTCTCCGCCTGGCCTATTTCTCCATCTCCATCCACGTCATTGCAAACGGTAGGATTTGTTTACTTCTTAAGGCTGCTAACCGCACTTTTTAAACTGGATTTCATTCTTCCTTTTTGTCTGTAGTTTACCTATGTGCTTTCACCATTCTTCTACTGGTTATGAGCAATAGCTTTGTATCAATTGATGTGTATCTTTATCTTCTATCTAACGGTCTGTCTGTCTATCTATGTATCTATCTATCTATGTATCTATGTATCTATCTATCTATCTTCGTATCATCTATCTATGATGTATATCATCTATCAATCTATGTCCCTATCTCTCTATCTTTCATCTGTCATCTGTCTACCTATCTGTCTATGAATCAATCATCTTTTTGTCTGCACAGCTATCCTTATCTACAGAACAGTTAACAACATAGTCTATGTCACTTCCCTACATTATGCTCCCAAAAATCTTGTAAGGTAACTAGGCCGTAAGGAGAGCACAGGGTTCACCGAGACACTTGCAGGTCGAGTCAGCCGCGTGTGCTTAGAAAACCAGTAAATGGTGATGCAGGGACATGAACACGTATCTTTGTCCTCTGTCATCTTTTACATCCTTCTCGCTTGCTCACTGTATTTAGCCACATTCATGGACTAAGTGCTCACTGAAGACTTCAAGTATCCTTCATCTGGGCCTGTTGTCGACAGAAAAGTGTACTTGGTTCTTTGCACACCACCATGTTTGAGGGACAGCGGCGTGATCACTGCTGTTAGATGGAGGAACAAATATAAAGGAACACCTATTTCAAGACAGGAGCAGTTGGGAACAAAGAATGTGTTGTGGAGTGAAGTGTTTATTTGAGGGTCCAAACTTCTGTCTTTAGGTGGTTACTACATCTTCACATTCGTGAACATCATAAAGCCCACTGATTTCAAAAGCCCAGATTCTTATTATCACAGCAACTCAGTTTTTGAGGTGAAAGAAAATGAGAAGTACGTTGCTGCACCACTAAAACTATGCCTGGGCCTTGCTGAAACCAAACAAAAAGAATTCACGGTGGCTAGATAGGGCTATTTCCTACTGACTCTCCTGGGGTCTCAAACAGAATCCATTTGTTTGTTTGTTTCTCAGTTTCACTTGTGTAGGTTACCTGTCCCCACACCTTCAGCTTGTAGTTTGTCTCTGTGCTTGGATCTCAAGTGAGTCTCCTGTAAGTAAGCACGTAGGTGTCTTGAGTTTTCATCCCTTCTTTTAACCCTGTGTCTTTTGTTTGCAGCAATCAGAGCCTGACCTTTTATTCTGAGGATTCAGAACTGTGCCCTTATTGCACTTAAAAATTTTTTTTTTATCACTGTTCTACAATCACGTGAAGTACATTATGTTTACTATGCTCCCCCTTCAACAATTCCCCCCACAAAAAACTGTCGCTGTCCATTAGCATAGATGGATGCTGTAGACCCCTTCAACATATACACCCCCACAGACAGCATTACAGTTGCTGTCCATCAGCGAGTAGTAAGATGCTATATAATCTCTACTAGTCTTCTCTGTGTTGTACAGCACTCCCCATGCCCCCTCCGACCCCATGCAATATACATGCTAATCCTAATGCCCCCATTCTTTCTCCCCACACTTATCCCTCCCTTCAGACATACCCTGCCCAGTCCTTTTCCCTTTGGTAACTTTTAGTCAACTCTCGGGTTCTGTGAGTCTGCTGCTGTTATTTTCTTCAGTTTTTCTTTGTTGTTATACTCTACACATGAGTGAAATCATTTGGTACTTGTCTTTCTCCACCTGGCCCATTTCTCTGAACATTCTACCATCTAGCTCCATCCACGTCATTGCAAATGGTAGGATTTGTTTTCTTCTTATGGCTGCTTACTGCACTTTGTAAACTGGATTTCATTCTTCCTTTTTGTTTGTAGTTTAGCTACGTGCTTTCACCATTCATCACCTGGTTATGAGCAATAGCTTTGTGTCAATCGATATGTATCTGTATCTATCTATCTATCGCTCTGTCTGTATATCTACCTAATTTCTATATAACAATCTATCTATCTCTCTATCTATCCTTCTCTGTATTTATCTCTCCATCTATCTAGCTTCCTATCATATATCTATCATGTGTATCATCTATCAATCTATCATCTGTCATCTATATATATGTCTATCTATGAATCAATCATCTTTCTGTCTGCCCATCATCCTTATGTACAGAATAGTTAACAACATCACCTATGTCACTTCCCTACATTATGCTTCCAAAAACATTGCAATGTCACTAGGCCGTAGGGAGATCACTGGGCTCCCTGAGACACTTGCAGATTGAGACAGCTGCATGTGCTTAGAAAACCAGTAAATGTTGTTGCAGTGACTTGAACCCCTATCTCTGTCCTCTGTCCTCTTTTACCTCCTTCTCGCTTGCTAACTGTATTTAGCCACATTCATTGACTAAGTGCTCACTGAAGACCACAAGTATCCTTCCTCTGGGCCTGTTGTAGACAGAAAAGTATACTTGATATTTTACTAACCACCATGTTTGAGGGACATCGGCGTGATCACCACTGGTAGGTGGAGGGACAAATAAAAAGGAACACCTATTTCTAGACAGGATCATTTGGTAGCAAAGTGTGTGTTGTGGAGAGACGTGTTTGTTTGAGTGTCCAAACTTCCCTCTTTATGTGGTTATTACTTCTTTACAATCGTGAATATCATAAAACCCACTGATTTAAAAAGCCCAGACGCATATTTTTACAGCAATTCATTTGTTGAGGTGAGAAAAAATGTGAAGGATATTGCAGTACCACTAAATCTATACATGGGCACTGTTGAAACCAAACAAAAAGAATTCACGGTGGCTAGATAGGACTATTTTCTAGTGACTGTCTCTGGGAACTCAAACAGAATCCATTTGTTTCTTTGTTTCTCAGATTCACTTGTATAGGATACCTGTCCACGCCCATTCAGCTTGTAGTTTGTCTGTGCCTTTGGATCTCAAGTGAGTCTCCAGTAAGGGAGCACGTAGGTGGTCTTGAGTTTTCATCAGTACTTCTAAACCTGTGTCTTTTGATTTTAGCACTCAAAGCCTGTACTTTTATTCTGATATTTGAGAGCCTTGCTCTTACTGCAATTTGAAATTTTTTTTGTTCTCATTAATATACAATCACATGCAGAACATTGTTTACTAGTCTACCCCCTTCACCAAGTCCCCACCAAATCCCAGTTACAGTCGCTGTCTGTCAGCATGTACTAAGATGCTGTGGAATCACTACTTGTCTACTCTGCGTTGTACAGCCCTACCCATGAAAACCCACCCTACACATTATACATGCTAATCCTAATGCCCCCATTCTTTTCCCCCGCCCTTATTACTCCCTTCCCAGAAACCCTACCCATTCCCTTTCTCTTTGTTAACTGTTAGTCCACTCTCGTTTTCTGTGAGTCTGCTGCTGTTTTTTCCTTCAGTTTTTCTTTGTTATCATACTCCACACATGAGTGAAATCATTTGGTACATGTATTTCTCCGCCTGGCCTATTTGACTGAGCAAAATACCCTCTAGCTCCATACACGTTATTGCAAAAGATGGGATTGTTTTCTTCTTATGGCTGCTTACTGCACTTTTTAAATTGGATTTCATACTTCTTTCTTATTTGTAGTTTCACTATGTGCTTGCCCCATTGCTCTCCTGGTTATGAGCAGTAGCTTTGTGTTAATCGATATGTACCAATATCTATTTATCTGTCTGTCTATCTATCTATCAAACAATCAGTCATCTTTTTGTCTGCCCATCTGTCCTTGTGTACAAAACAGTTAACCATATAGCCTGTATCACTTTCCTACATAATGCTTCCAAAAATCCTGCAAGGTATCTAGGCTGTAGGGAGAGAACTGGGTTCACCGAGACACCTGCAGGTCGAGTCGTCCGCGTGTACCTACAAAACAGGAAATGGTTGTGCAGAGACTTGAACCCTTGTCTCTATCCTCTGTCCTCTTTCATCTCCTTCTAACTTGCTGTCTGTATTTAGCCACATTCATTGACTAAGTGATTCCTGAGGACCACAAGTATCCTTCCTCTGGGCCTGTTGTCGACAGAAAAGTAAACTTGTTGCTTTGCTCACCACCATGTTTGAAGGGCATCGGCGTGATCAACGCTGATAGGACGGAGGGTCAAATAAAAAGGAAAACCAATTTCTAGACAGGAGCAGTTGGGAGCTAAGAGTATATTGTGGATTGACGTATTTATTTGAGTGTCCATACTTCCCTCTTTAGGTGGTTATTACACCTTCACATTCGTGAACATCATAAAGCCCACTGATATAAAGGCCCAGATGCTTATTATTACAGCAACTCAGTTGTTGAGGTGAGAGAAAATTAGAAGTCTTTTGCTGCACCATTAAATCTATGGCTGGGAACTGCTGAAACCAAACAAAAATAATTCACGGTGGCCAGATAGGGCTATTTTCTACTGACTGTCTCTGGGGACTCAAACAGAATCTGTTTGTTTGATTGTTTGTTTTTCAGTTTCACTCTTGTAGGGTACTTGTCCACACACCTTCGGCTTGTAGTTTGTCTGTGTCCTTGGATCTCAAGTGAGTCTCCTGTAAGTAAGCACGTAGGTGTCTTGTGTTTTCATCCCTTTTTTAACCCTGTGTCTTTTGTTTGCAGCAATCAGAGCCTGACCTTTTATTCTGAGGATTCAGAACTGTGCCCTTATTGCACTTAAAAAATTTTTTTTGTTATCATTGTTCTACAATCACGTGAAGTACATTATGTTTACTATGCTCCCCCTTCAACAATTCCTCCCCCCAAAAAATCTTACTGTCACAGTCCATTAGCGTAGATGGATCCTGTAGACCCCTTCAACATATACCCCCCCACAGACACCATTACAGTTGCTGTCCATCAGCGAGTAGTAAGATGCTATATAATCTCTACTAGTCTTCTCTGTGTTGTACAGCACTCCCCATGTCCCCTCCGACCCCATGCAATATACATGCTAATCCTAATGCCCCCATTCTTTCTCCCCACACTAATCCCGCCCTTCAGACAAACCCTGCCCAGTCCTTTTCCCTTTGGTAACTTTTAGTCAACTCTCGGGTTCTGTGAGTCTGCTGCTGTTTTTTTATTCAGTTTTTCTTTGTTGTTATACTCTACACATGAGTGAAATAATTTGGTACTTGTCTTTCTCCACCTGGCCCATTTCTCTGAACATTCTACCATCTAGCTCCATCCACGTCATTGCAAATGGTAGGATTTGTTTTCTTCTTATGGCTGCTTACTGCACTTTGTAAACTGGATTTCATTCTTCCTTTTTGTTTGTAGTTTAGCTACGTGCTTTCACCATTCATCACCTGGTTATGAGCAATAGCTTTGTGTCAATCGATATGTATCTGTATCTATCTATCTATCGCTCTGTCTGTATATCTACCTAATTTCTATATAACAATCTATCTATCTCTCTATCTATCCTTCTCTGTATTTATCTATCCATCTATCTAGCTTCCTATCATATATCTATCATGTGTATCATCTATCTATCTATCATCTGTCATCTATATATATGTCTATCTATGAATCAATCATCTTTCTGTCTGCCCATCAATCCTTATGTACAGAATAGTTAACAACATCACCTATGTCACTTTCCTACATTATGCTTCCAAAAACATTGCAATGTCACTAGGCCGTAGGGAGATCACTGGGCTCCCTGAGACACTGGCAGATTGAGTCAGCTGCGTGTGCTTAGAAAACCAGTAAATGTTGTTGCAGTGACTTGAACCCTTATCTCTGTAGTCTGTCCTCTTTTACCTCCTTCTCGCTTGCTAACTGTATTTAGCCACATTCATTGACTAAGTGCTCCCTGAAGACCACAAGTATCCTTCCTCTGGGCCTGTTGTAGACAGAAAAGTATACTTGATATTTTACTAACCACCATGTTTGAGGGACATCGGCGTGATCACCACTGGTAGGTGGAGGGACAAATAAAAAGGAACACCTATTTCTAGACAGGATCATTTGGTAGCAAAGTGTGTGTTGTGGAGAGACGTGTTTGTTTGAGTGTCCAAACTTCCAGCTTTATGTGGTTATTACTTCTTTACAATCGTGAACATCATAAAACCCACTGTTTTAAAAAGCCCAGACGCATATTTTTACAGCAATTCATTTGTTGAGGTGAGAAAAAATGTGAAGGACATTGCAGTACCACTAAATCTATACATGGGCACAGTTGAAACCAAACAAAAAGAATTCACGGTGGCTAGATAGGACTATTTTCTAGTGACTGTCTCTGGGAACTCAAACAGAATCCATTTGTTTCTTTGTTTCTCAGATTCACTTGTATAGGATACCTGTCCACGCCCATTCAGCTTGTAGTTTGTCTGTGCCTTTGGATCTCAAGTGAGTCTCCAGTAAGGGAGCACGTAGGTGGTCTTGAGTTTTCATCAGTACTTCTAAACCTGTGTCTTGATTTTAGCACTCAAAGCCTGTACTTTTATTCTGATATTTTAGAGCCTTGCTCTTACTGCAATTTGAAATTTTTTTTTTCTCATTAATATACAATCACATGCAGAACATTGTTTACTAGTCTACCCCCTTCACCAAGTCCCCACCAAATCCCAGTTACAGTCATGGACTGTCAGCATGTACTGAGATGGTGTAAAATCACTACTTGTGTACTCTGCGTTGTACAGCCCTACCCATGAAAACCCACCCTACACATTATACATGCTAATCCTAATTCCCCCATTCTTTTTCCCCGCCCTTTTTTCTCCCTTCCCAGAAACGCTACCCATTCCCTTTCTCTTTGTTAACTGTTAGTCCACTCTCGTTTTTTATGAGACTGCTGCTGTTTTTTCCTTCAGTTTTTCTTTGTTATCATACTCCACACATGAGTGAAATCATTTGGTACATGTATTTCTCCATCTGGCCTATTTGACCGAGCAAAATACCCTCTAGCTCCCTACACGTTATTGTAAAATATAGGATTGTTTTCTTCTTATGGCTGCTCACTGCACTTTTTAAACTGGATTTCATACTTCTTTCTTGTTTGTAGTTTCACTATGTGCTTTCACCATTGCTCTCCTGGTTAAGAGCAGTAGCTTTGTGTTAATCGATATGTACCTATATTTATCTATCTGTCTGTCTATCTGTCTATCAATCAATCAAACTTCTTTTTGTCTGCCCATCTGTCCTTGTGTACAAAACAGTTAACCTTATAGCCTGTAACACTTTCCTACATTATGCTTCCAAAAATCCTCCAAGGTATCTAGTTTGCAGGGAGAGCACTGGGTTCACCGAGACACTTGCAGTTCGAGTCGGCGGCGTGTACCTACAAAACCAGGAAATGGTTGTGCAGAGACTTGAACCCGTGTCTCTATCCTCTGTCCTCTTTCATCTCCTTCTATCTTGCTCTCTGTATTTAGCTACATTCATTGACTAAGTGATTCCTGAAGACCACAAGTACCCTTGCCCTGGGCCTGTTGTCGACAGAAAAGTAAACTTGTTGCTTTGCTCACCACCATGTTTAAAGGGCATCGGCGTGATCACCGCCGATAGGACGGAGGGTCAAATAAAAAGGAAAACCAATTTCTAGACAGGAGCAGTTGGGAGCTAAGAGTGTATTGTGGAGTGACGAGTTTATTTGAGTGTCCAAACTTCCCTCTTTAGGTGGTTATTACACCTTCACATTCGTGAACATCATAAAACCCACTGATTTAAAAGGCCCAGATGCTTATTATTAGAGCAACTCAGTTGTTGAGGTGAGAGAAAATTAGAAGTCCGTTGCTGCAACAGTAAATCTATGGCTGGGAACTGCTGAAACCAAACAAAAATAATTCACGGTGGCCAGATAGGGCTATTTTCTACTGAATGTCTCTGGGGACTCAAACAGAATCTGTTTGTTTGATTGTTTGTTTTTCAGTTTCACTCTTGTAGGTTACTTGTCCACCCACCTTCGGCTTGTAGTTTGTCTGTGTCCTTGGATCTCAAGTGAGTCTCCTGTAAGTAAGCACGTAGGTGTCTTGAGTTTTCATCCCTTCTTTTAACCCTGTGTCTTTTGTTTGCAGCACTCAGTGTCTGACCTTTTATTCTGATCATTCAGAGCTGTGCACTTATTGCACTTAAAAAATTTTTTTTATCATTAATCTACAATCACGTGAAGAACATTATGTTTACTATACTCCCCCCTTCACCAAGTCCCCCCATAAAACCTCTTCAGTCGCTGTCCATCAGCGTATTTGGATGCTCTAGACCCCTTCACCATGTACCCCCCAACAGACCCCGTTACAGTCACTACCCATCAGCGTGTAGTAAGATGCTATATGATTTCTACTAGTCTTCTCTGTGTTGTACAGTACTCCCCATGCACACCCGACACCACGCATTATACATGCTAATCCTAATGCCCCCATTCTTTCTCCCCACACTTATCCCACCCTTCAGAACCACCCTGCCCAATCCTTTTCCCTTTGGTAACTTTTAGTCAACTCTCGGGTTCTGTGAGTCTGCTGCTATTTTTTTCCTTCAGTTTTTCATTTTTGTTATACTCCACACATGAGTGAAATCACTTGGTACTTGTATTTCTCCGCCTTGCCTATTTCTCTATCCCATCCACGTCATTGCAAATGGTGGTATTTGTTTTCTTCTTAAGGCTGCTGACTGCACTTTTTAAACTGGATTTCATTCTTCCTTTTTGTCTGTAGTGTCCTATGTGCTTTCACCATTCATCTACTGGTTATGAGCAGTAGCTTTGTGTGTATCGATGTGTATCTGTATCTTCTATCTAAAGGTCTGTCTGTCTATCTATTTATCTATCTATCTATGTGTCTGTGTATCTATCTATCTATCTTCGTATCATCTATCTATGATGTCTATCATCTATCAATCTATGTCCCTTTCTTTCTATCTTTCATCTGTCATCTGTCTACCTATCTGTCTATGAATCAATCATCTTTTTGTCTTCCCATCTGTCCTAATGTACAGAACAGTTAGCAACATAGACTATGTCTCTTCCCTACATTATGCTTCCAGAAATTTTGCAAGAGAACTAAGCCATAAGGAGAGAACTGTGTTCACCGATACTCTTTCAGGTAGAGTCAGCTGCGTGTGCTTTCAAAACCAGTAAATGGAGGTGAAAGGACTTGAACCTGTTTTTCTGTCCTCTTTCCTCTTATACTTACTGCTCGCTTGGTGTCTTTATTTAGCCACATTCAGTGAGTAAGTGATCCCTTAAGACCGCAAGTATCCTTCGTCTGGGCCTGTTGTCGACAGAGAAGTGTACTTGTTTCTTTGCACACCACCATGTATGAGGGACATCGGCATGATCACTTCTGATAGGTGGAGGTACAAATATAAAGGAACACCTATTTCTGGACATTAGCAGTTGGGAACAAAGAGTGTATTGTGGAGTGAATTGTTTATTTGAGGGTCCAAACTTCCCTCTTTAGGTGGTTATTACTTCTTTACATTCGTGAACATCATGAAAAGCAATGATTTTGAAAGACCAGACGCATATTATTACAGCAATTGATTTGTTGAGGTGAGAGGAAATGAGAAGGAAGTTTCTGCACCACTAAATCAATGCCTGAGCACTGCTGAAACCAAACAAAAAGAATTCATGTTGGCTAGATAGTGCTATTTTCTTCTGACTTTCTCTGGGAACTCAAACAGAATCCATTTGTTTGTTTCTCTGTTTCACTTGTATAGGGTACCTGTCCCTGCCCCTTCCGCTTGTAGTTTGTCTGTGTCCTTGGATCTCAAGTGAGTCTCCAGTAAGGGAGCATGTAGGTGTTCTTGAGATTTCATCCCTTCTCTTAACCCTGTGTCTTTTGATTGGAGCATTCAGAGCCTGTCCTTTTATTGTGACAATTGTGAGCTTTGTCCTTAATACACTTATAAAATTTTTTTTGTTATCTTTAATCTACAATCACGCAAAGATCATTATGATCACAAAGTACACCAAGTCACCCCCAATAGCACTGTTACAGTCACTGTCAATCAGCGTAGTTGGATGCTGAAGACCCCTTCAGCATGTCACTCCCACACACCCCGTTACAGTCGCTGTCTATCAGCGTGTAGTAAGATACTGTAGAAACACTACTTCTCTTCTCTGTGTTGTACAGCCCTCCCCATGCTCCCCCCACCCCACACATTATAAATGGTTATCCTAATGCCCCCTTTCTTTCTGCCCACCCTTATCCCTCCCTTCCCACCAACCCTGCCCAGTCCCTTTTCCTTTGGTAACTGTTAGTCCACTCTCGGGTTCTGTGTACCTGCTGCTGTTTATTTCCTTGAGTTTTTCTTTGCTATTATAATCCACACATGAGTGAAATCATTTGGTACTTGTCTTTCTCTGCCTGGCTTATTGCACTGAGCATAATACACTCTAGCTTCATCCACGTTGTTACAAATGGTAGGATTTATTTTCTTCTTACAGCTGCTTACTACACTTTTTAAACTGGATTTCTGTCTTCTATTTTGTCTGTAGTTTCGCTTTGTGTTTTCACCATCGCTCTCCTGTTTATGAGCAATACCTTTGTGCTAATCGATATGCACCTATATCTATCTATCACTCTGCCTGTCTGTCTACCTGTCTATCAACCAATCAATCATCTTTTTGTCTGCCCATCTCTCCTTGTGTTCAGAACAGTTAACAACATAGACTATGTCACTTCCCTACATTATGCTTCCGAAAATCTTGCAAGATAACTAGGCCGTCGGGAGAGCACTGGGTTCATCGAGACACTTGCAGGTCGAGTCAGCCACGTGTACCTAAAAAATCAGGAAATGGTGTTGCAGGGACTTGAACCCGTGTCTCTGACCTCTGTCCTCTTTTATATCCTTCTCACTTGCTGACTGTATTTAGCCACATTCATTGACTAAGTGTTCCCTGAAGACCACAATTATCCTTCCTCTAGGACAGTTGTTGACAGAAAAGTAAACTTGGTGCTTTGCTGACCACCATGTTTAAGGGACATTGGCGTGATCACCACTGATTTGACAGAGGGAAAAATAAAATGAAACACCAATTTGTAGACAGGAGCAGTTGGGAGCAAAGGGTGTGTTGTGGAGTGACGTGTTTACTTGAGTGTCCAAATTTCCCTCGTTTTCGGGTTATTACTTCTTGACATACGTGAACATCATAAATCTCACTGATTTCAAAGGCCCAGACACATATTATTACAGCAATTCAGCTGTTGAGGTGAGAGAGAATGAGAAGGACATTGCTGCACCAGTAAATCTACGGCTGGGCACTACTGAAACCAATCAAAAAGAATTCACGATGGCCGGATAGGGCTATTTTCTACGGACTGTCTCTGGGGACTCAAACAGAATCAATTTGTTTGATTGTTTGTTTTTCAGTTTCACTTGTGTAGGGTACCTGTCCCCACCCCTTTGGCTTGTAGTTTGTCTGTGTCCTTGGATCTCATGTGAGTCTCCTGTAAGGGAACACCTAGGTGGTCTGGAGTTTTCATCCCTTCTTTTAACCTGTGTCTTTTGTTTGGAGCACGCAAAGCCTGTCCTTTTATTCTGATGGTCCAGCGCTGTGCCCTTACTGCACTTAAGAAATTTTATCATTAATTTACAATCACGTGAAGAAAATTATGTTTACAAGGCATCTCCCTTCACCAACTCCCCACAACAATCCTCTGACAGTTGCTGTCCATCAGCATAATTTTATGCTGTAGACCCTTTCACCATGTCCCAACACACACACCCTGTTACAGTCTCTGTCCATCAGTGTGTAGTAAGATGCTGTAGTATCTCTAATTGTCTTCTCTGTGTTGTACACTCCTCCCTTTGTCCCCCTGACCCACGCATTATTCATGTTGATCTAATGTCCCCTTTATTTCTCCCCACCCGTATACCTCCCTTCCCACCCACCCTGCCCAGTCCCTTTCCCATTGGTAACTGTTATTCCACTCTCGGGTTCCTTGAGTCTGCTGCTGTTTTTTTTCCTTCACTTTTTCGTTGTTGTTATACTCCACACATGAGTGAAATCATTTGATACTTCTCTTTCTCTCCATGGACTATTTCACTGTGCATACTTCCATCTAGCTCCATCCACGTCATTGCAAATGGTAGGATTTGTTTTCATCTTATGGCTGTATACTGAACTTTTGACACTGGATTACATTCTTCCTTTTTGTTTGTAGTATCGCTATGTGCTTTCACCATTGAACTAGTTATGAGCAGTAGACTTTGTTGAACGATATGTATCTGTATCTACCTAAGTATCTGTCTGTCTATCTATCTATCCTTCTATCTATCTATCTATCTATCTATCTATCTATCTATCTATCTATCTATCTATCTATCTATCATCTATCTTCCTGTCATCTGTCTATCATATCTATCATCTATCTCTCTATGTATCTATCATCTGTCATCTATTTATCTATGAATCAATCATCTTTTTTTCTGCCTATCTATCCTTATTTACAGAACATATAAAAACATGTCCTACGTCACTTCCCTACATTATTCTTCCAAAAATCTAATAAGGTAACTAGGCCGTAGATTACTGGGTTCTCTGAGACACTTGCTGGTCGAGAGAGACGAGTGTGCTTACAAAACCAGTAAATGGTGGTGCAGGGACTTGAACCCTTATCTCTGTCCTCTTCCTTCTTTTACCTCCTTCTCGCTTACTGACTGTAATTAGCCACATTAATTGACTAAGTCCTCCATGAAGACCACAAGTATCCTTCCTCTGGGCCTGTTGTAGACAAAACGTATACTTGGTGCTTTGCTCACCACCAAGTTTGAGGGACATTGGCGTGATCACTGCTAATAGGAGGAGGGACAAATAAAAAGAACACCTATTTCTAGACAGGAGCAGTTGGGAACAAAGAGTGTGTTGTGGAGTGACCTGTTTTTTTGAGTGTCCAAACATCCCTCTTTAGGTGGTTATTACTTCTTTACATTCATGAACATCATAAAAAGCACTGATTTCAAAAGCCCAAACGCATATTATTACAGCAATTCAGTTATTGAGGTGAGAAAAAATGAGAAGAATGTTGCTGTACCACTAAATCTATGGCTGGGCAGTGCTGAAACCAAACAAAAAGAATTCACGGTTCCTAGATATTGCTGTTTTTTACTGACTGTCTCAGGGGACTCAAACAGAATGAATAGGATTGTTTGTTTGTTTCTCTGTTTCACTTGTGTAGGGTACCAGTCCCCACCCCTTCAGCTTGTGTTTTGTTTGTGTCCTTGGATCTCAAGTGAGTCTACTGTAAGGGAGCACGTAGGTGGTCTTGAGTTTTCATCCCTTCTTCTAACCCTGTGTCTTTTGATTGGAGCACTCAAAGCATGTCCTTTTATTCTGATAATTGAGAGCTGTGCTCTTACTGCACTTTGAAATTTTTTTTTTGTTATCATTAATATACAATCACATGAAGAACGTTATGCTTACTAGGCTACCCCCTTCAACAATTCCCCCCCTAAATCTTGTTATATTCGCAGTGCATCAGAATGGTTGAATGCTGTCGATCCCTTCAGCATGTCCCCCTCACACACTCCATTACAGTCGCTCTCCATCAGCGTGTAGTAAGATTCTCTAGAATAATTAATTGTCTTCTCTGTGTTGTACAGCACTACCCATGACCCCCCACCGCACACATTATACATTTTAATCCTAATGCCACCTTACTTTTTCCCCGCCCTTATCCCTCCCTTCCCACCTACCATGCCCCGTCCCTTTCGGATTGGTAACTGTTAGTCCACTCTCGGGTTCTGTGAGTCTGCTGCTGTTTTTTTCCTTCAGTTTTTCTTTGTTGTTATACTCCACACATGAGTGAAATCATTTGGTACTTGTCTTTCTCAACCTCGCCTATTTAATGGAGCATACTACCGTCTAGCTCCATCCACCTCATTGCAAATGGTAGTATTTGTTTTCTTATCATGGCTGCTTACTGCACTTTTTAAACTGGATTTCATTCTTCTTTTTGTTTGTAGTTTCGCTATGTGCTTTCACCATTGATCTCCCGGTAATGAGCAATAGCTTTGTGTTAATCGATATGTATCTGTATCTATC
The DNA here is from genome assembly GCF_030020395.1 of Manis pentadactyla. NCBI lineage: Eukaryota > Metazoa > Chordata > Mammalia > Pholidota > Manidae > Manis > Manis pentadactyla. The sequence continues at coordinate 127,631 of NW_026644638.1, forward strand.
TATCTATCTGTCTGCCTGTCTATCTGTCTATCTATCTATCTGTCTTCCTATATATCTATCATGTCTATCATCTGTCATCTATCTATCTATGATTCAATCATCTTTTTGTCTGCCCATCTATCCTTATGAACAGAACAGTTAACAACATTGCCTATGTCACTTCCCTACATTATGCTCCCAAAAATCTAGCAAGGTAAGTAGGCAGTATTGAGAGCACTGGGTTCACTGAGACACTTGCAGGTCGAGTAAGCAACGTGTGCTTACAAAACCAGTAATGGTGGTGGAGGCACTTGAACCCATATCTCTGTTTTCTGTCCTCTTTTACCTCCTTATTGCTTGCTGACTGTATTTAGCCACATTCATTGACTAAGTGCTCCCTGAAGACCACAGTTATCCTTAATCTGGGCCTGTTGAAGACAGAAAAGAATACTTGATGCTTTGCTCACCAACATGTTTTAGGGACATCGGCATGATCGCTGCTGATAGGAGGAGGGAGAAATAAAAAGGAACAATTATTTCTAGACAGGAGCATTTGTGAGCAAAGAGAGTGTTGTGGAGATACGTGTTTGTTTGAGTGTCCAAACTTCCCTGTTTAGTTGGTTATAACTTCTTTCTATTCAAGAACATCATAAAACCCACTGATTTCAAATGCCCAGACACATATTATTACAACAATTCAGTTGCTGAGGTGAGAAAAAATGAGAAGGTCTTTGCTGTACCACTAAATCTATGGCTGGGCACTGCTGAAAAGAAACAAAAAGAATTCACTGTGGCTAGATAGGGCTATTTTCTACTGTCTCTGGGTACTCAAACAGGTCCATTTGTTTGTTTATTTGTTCCTCAGTTTCACTTGTGTAGTGTACCTGCCCGGCCATTTCGGCTTCTAGTTTGTCTGTGTCCTTGGATCTCAAGTGAGTCTCCATTAAGGCAGCACGTAGGTGGTCTTGAGTTTTCATCCCTTCTTCTAACCCTGTGTCTTTTGATTGGATCAATCAAAGCCTGTCCTTTTATTCTGATATTTGAGAGATGTGCCCTTACTACACTTTGAAAATTTTTTTTATTATCACTAATGTACCATCACATTAAGAACATTATGTTCACTAGGCTACCCTCTTCACCAAGCACCCCTCCAAACTCACCCCGTTACAGTCGCTGTCCATCAGCCTCTAGTAAGATGCTGTAGAATCACTACTTGTCTTCTCTGTGTTTTACAGCTCTCCCCATTACCGCCACCCCACACATTATACGTGGTATTACTAATTCCCCCTTACTTTTTCCCCATCCTTTTCCCTACCTTCCAACCTATCCTGCCCAGTCCCTTTCCCTCTGGTAACTGTTAGTCCACTGTCAGGTTCTGTGAGTCTGCTGGCGATTTTTTCCTTCATTTTTTCTTTCTTGTTATACTACACACATGAGTGAAATCACTTGGTACTTGTCTTTCTCCGACTGGCCTATTTCTCTGAGCATAATACGCTCTAGCTCCATCCACGTTATTGCAAATGATAGGATTTGTTTTCTTTTATATATGCTTAGTGCACGTTTAAAACTGGATTTCATTCTTCTTTTTTGTTTGTAGTTTCGCTATGTGCTTTCACCATTGCTCTCCTGTTTATGAGCAATAGCTTTGTGTTATTCGATATGTACCTATATCTATCTATCTGTCTGTCTATCTATCTATCTATCTATCTGTCTGTCTGTCTGTCTGTCTGTCTGTCTGTCTATCTATCTATCTATCTATCTATCTATCTATCAATCATCTTTTTTTCCCCCGTCTGTCCTTGTTTACAGAACAGTTAACCACATAGCCTATGTCACTTCCCTATATTATGCTTCCAAAAATCTTGCAAGGTTACTAGGCTGTAGGGAGAGCACAGGGTTCACCAAGGCACTTCCAGGTCGAGTCGGCCAAGTGTACCTACAAATCCAGGAAATGATTGTGCCGGGACTTGAACCCGTGTCTCTGACCTCTGTCCTCTTTCATCTCCTTCTCACTTGCTGACTGTATTTAGTCACAATCATTGACTAAGTGCTCCCTGAAGACCACAGGTATCCTTCCTCTTGGCCTGTTTTTGACAGAAAAGTAAACTTGTTGCTTTGCTCAACACCATGTTTGAGGGACATCCGCGTGAACACCACTGATAGGATGGAATGACAAATGAAAAGGAACACCAAATTCTAGACAGGAGCAGTTGGGAGCAAAGAGTGTGTTGTGGAGTGACGTGTTTATTTGAGTGTCCAAACTTCCCTCTTTATCTGGTTATTACTTCTTTACATTCACAGACATCATAAAACCCACTGATTTCAAAGGCCCAGACGCATATTATTACAGCAATTCAGTTGTTGAGGTGAGAGAAAATGAGAAGGACGTTGCTGTAACCACTAAATCTATGGCTGGGCACTGCTGAAACCAAACAAAAAGAATTCATGGTGGACAGATAGGGCTATTTTCTATTGACTGTCTCTGGGGACTCAAACAGAATCCATTTGTTTGATTGTTTGTTTTTCAGTTTCACTTGTGTTGGTTGCATGTCCCCATCCCTTCAGCTTGCAGTTTGTCTGTTTCCTTGGATTCCAAGTGAGTCTCCTGTAAGGGAGCACGTAGGTGGTCTTGAGTTTTCATCCCTTCTTTTAACCCTATGTATTTTTTTGGAGCACTCTAAGCTTGTCCTTTTATTCTGATGATTCAGAGCTGTGCCCTTAATGCACATAAAAAATTTTCATTGTTATAATAAATCTACAATCACGTGAAGAACATTATGTTTCCTAGGCTCACCCTTCACCAACTCCCCCCCAAGAACCTCTTACACTTTCTGTCAATCAGCAGAGTTGGATGGTGCAAACCCCTTCACCATGAACCCCCCACACTCAGTTACATTCGCTGTCCATCAGCATGTAGTAATATGTTGTAGAAACTCTACATGTCTTCTCTGGGTTGTACAGCCCTCCCCATAATCCCCTGACCCCACGCATTATACATGCTAATCCTAATGTCCCCTTTCTATCTCCCCGCCCTTATCCCTCCCTTCCCACCCACCCTGCCCAGTTCCTTTACCTTTGGTAACTGTTAGTCAACTCTCTGGTTCTGTGTGTCTGCTGCTGTCCTCAGTTCCTCTTAATAGCACTGACTGCATAATGGCAGCTCCACTCACACACTCATTATATGCTCCAAACTCAATTACATCCAAATGCCACACCTCCCAATACCATGACAGTGGGGGTTAGGGCTTCAGCCCTGTCTCAGTTCAAATATGAACTTTTGTGTGAGTATGTGTGTGTGTGTTTATGTGTGTGTGTGTGCGTGTGTGGTGGCAGCAGGGGGTTAGAGGAGCAGAAGATGTTGAGGTGAGGGCCCAAAAATTCAGTTCATAACTCTGTATCTATCTATCATATATCTGTCTAATCTAACCTACCTATATCATCTATCCTATCTAGTCTATCATCTGTCATCTATATATACCTTATCTATCTGTCATCTCTGTCAATCTATTCATTTAATCTATGAATATCTATCATCTATCTAATGTATCTATTTCTAAAGTATCGTCTATCACCTGTCATCTATCTGTCATGTACATGTCATCTTTTTGTCTACCCATCTATCCTTATTTACAGAACAGTGTAAGATAAATTCTAGCTGAAATAAGCAGGTGAAGAGAGGCAACAAAAGGCCTGGTAGTTTATTTGAACGCAAATACCCGGTCGAGATTTCCCCAGTCTGTAGAAATGGAGGCTGGGGAATTCAAACTTAAGTAGACAGGCAACGAGATTTTAAAGATGGTACGGGGAGGCAGATCTTAGATTTACAGCAGCGTGAGGATTGGCTAGCCCAAGGCGTAGTTTTCAGGTTGGGAGGGGGCAACAACCAAGTACTTTGGCACATCATCAGTGTTGCATGTGGGAGGGGGCAGCAGCCAGAGATATTGGCACATCATCAGTGTCTGATGTTCTCGCTCCTCCCATCAGTGCCCCCATCATTACAAACAGTTAACAACACAGCTATTTAACATTGCTATCTATCTATCTATCTGTTTATCTATCTATCTATCTATCCATCTATCTATCTATCTATCTATCTATCTATCTATCTATCTATCTATCTATCTATATCTATCTATCATCTATCTATTCAATCTATCTATACATATCATCAATCCTATCAATTTCTATCATCTACCTGTCTATCTGTCCTATCTATCTATCATCATCTTTTTGCCTACCCATCTATCCTTATGTACAGAAGAGTTCACAAGATGGCTTATATGTCACTTCCCTACTTATGTTCCCAAAAGCCTGCAAGGTAACTAGGCCCTAGAGACAGACAGCACTGGTTTCGTCGAGACATTTGCTCATTGGGTCAACAGCATGTGACTACAAAACTGGTAAATGGTGGTGCGGGGACTTCAACCCACATCTCTGTCCCCTGTCCTCTTTTCCCTCCTTGCTGATGGTATTCTAGCCACTTTTGTTGACTGACTTCTCCCTGAAGACCACAAGCATCTTTCCTCTTGGCTTTTTCAGTAATTTATCCCATTGTATGGAATGCTTTTCCCTCAGATACCTGGTTCTGTCACCTCCTTCTAGGCTGTTGAAGTCCGACCTCCCTGGTGAGGCTTACCCTGTCCACTGTTTATTTTGAAAGCCCTGCTTCTCTCTGCCTATAATCTCATTCCTCCATATCCTGCTTTTTATTCTTCATAGTGTTTGTTACTGGCTTAACTCCCAGAGAACTTACAGATGTTTATTGCATCTTTCCTCCCCTCCAACTATAACGTGGTAACCACAGTTAGGAATTTTGCATGTATTAAGTCCGGTGGAGACCCTGCAGTCTCTAGGGTCAGCGAGAAATGGGCACAGTTGTAACTCAACGTGGTTTGACATGTTAGCAGTTTAGGTTAGAGTCAGGCCAGGCAGTCATTAAGGAGGACCTTTTCTGATATTACTAAGCTACTTGACATATTCTAAGTAAGCATAAATTATCAATAATAACAGAGCAGGCAGAAGCACATCCTTCTCTCATTCTTCCAGCCTCAATGACCTAGATGCCAAATCCGTTCTCTCGTGGGGAAGTGGGAATGTGTGACGATGATTGGCCAATATCTTAAGTTACACAATTCCCACACATACAGAATAAAACATGTTTAAAATCCAAAATGATAAGAGTGGTTTCCTGTGTCACAGCAGGGATTCGCTAGCTTCCAGTGAGCTCAGAGCAGTGGGAGAGGAGAGGGAAGGAGCCACATATGCCAACCCGGTCTCCTTCCTCTGGACATGCCTCCCCCTGGGTTGTCATCCATTAAACGCTCATCTCGCAGACCTCGAGGTGAGCACGGACAGTCATAAACGCGGCTACTGCCACATCTCAGTCACTGGGGCATGCACGGTACACACTGCATCGTTAAATGTGGCAGAGAACATTATCACTCATGTCTGTGTGTTCTTTCTCAGTTGCCGAGTCAAAGAGTAAACATAGCAGAGGCATACTAGCAAGAGCAGGGTTTAGTGTGAATATATAATATACACACATATTGTGGGAAAGATTTTGTTAAATGTGCAGGAGGTCATAGGCTTTGTCTGGAGCCGGGAGAGTCCTGTAGGTGCCGATTGCAAGGGCTGTGGCATGTCCACCGGGTCGGAGTCTGAGTTAGGGGTAGGGCCGAGGCCGTCAGCTGAGCCTCCCATGGCATTGTATGGGTCCAGGGCTGACCGGAGGATGAGTGCCCATGAGGTGGGTGTCTGAGGTGTGCAGGAGGCTGGCGGTGGTGCCACCTACGGCCTCGTGTGAGGCTGGTGGGGACTGGAAGATGATGGCCATCGAGGTTTGTGTTGTGTCCATCAGCTCTTCTCGAGCGTCATTGTCAGCCTTCGGGCCAGCGATGGTGCTGCCCATGGCCTCTTGTGGGGCCGGGAGCGACCTGAAGATCATGGCCAGCCAGTGTGGCGTTGTGTCCACTAGTTCATCTTAAGTGTCAGCATCGGCCTTAAGGCCGGCGCTTTTACTGCCCATAACCTTGTCTGGGTCTGGGTGGTCAGTTGTACGTGCCTTTCCCGAGGGTGGTGGCGTGCCCATGCATTCATCGTCTGACTTGGGGTTAGGGCCGAGGCCTTCGTCTGGCCTCCCACGGCACCGTGTGGGTCCATGGGAGACTGGACGATGACCGCCTGTGCAGTGGGTGTCTGAGGTGCACAGGAGGCCATTGGTGTTGATGCCCACGTCCTGGTGTGGGGCCCGGTGGGGACCGGAAGATGACGGCTATCGGCAGTGGCGTCATGTCCATTGGCTCGTCTTGAGAGTCAGAGTGAGCCTTCGGGCCGGCGCTTGTGCCACCTACTGCGTCGTCTGGGGCACAGGGGAACAAGTAGGTGCCTTTCCCAATGGCGGTGGCGTGCCCATCGGGTCCTAGTCCGAAATGCGTGTAGGTCCGAGGCGGTCATCTGTGCCTCCCATGGCATCGTGAGGGTCCAGGGGAGTCCGGAGGATGACTTCCCGTGCGGTGGTTGTCTGAGGTCCTTAGGAAGTCGGTGGTGCTGCTGCCCACAGCCTCGTGTGGGGCTGGGGGCGACCGGAAGTTGACGGCCATAGAGGGGGTGTCGTGCCCCATCGGGTCATCTTGAGCGTCAGCGTCAGCTGTTGTGCCAGCGTTTGTGCTGGACTGTGCCTAGTCTGGGGCCGGGAGGCCATTGTAGGTGTCTTTCCTGAGGGCGTTGGCGTGCCCATCGGGTCCGAGGCTCACTTAAGGGTAGGGCGAGGCCGTCGTCTGTGCCTCCCACAGCATCGTATGGGTCCAGTTGAGACCAGATGATGACTGCCCATGTGGTGGTTGTCTGGGGTGCAAAGGAGGCCTGCGGTGGTGCTGCCCACGTCCTCCTGCGGGGCTGGTTCGGACCCGAAGATGATGGCCAGCGATGGTGATGTCGTGTCCATCAGTTCGTCCTGAGCGTCAGAGACAGCCATCGGGCCGGCGTTTGTGCTGCCCAAGGCCTTTTCTGTTTTCTGACTCTAGATGGTGCTTTTGCAGAGGCAGGACACCTCGAGGCGGGCTGGTAGTGGTGCCCATGTGCACTGAAGAGGAGGAGCTCATCTAGGTGGTCTCTCTCCAGCCATCTTCTGGGAGCCTAGGATGGTCCAGAGGCCCAGGACTGCTCCCTGTTGAAGTGGGAACTCTGCTGTGAAAATTGGGAAAAGCCAGCCGCTAAATGCACAGGATTCCAGTGGAACAGCCTGTGACCAAGGCAGCGGGCAGGTGCAGGGTGCTCCCTGGCAGGAGGGGTAAGGGGCAGCGCCCCGGGGATGGGAAGGACAGGCGGGCGAAGAAGGTGCTGCTGTGGAGGCAGCGGGCGGTGTGGGGAATGAACCTCAAGAAGGAGGAAAGAGTCCACAAAGAAAAATGGGTTGTGGTGTGCGGCAAACGATCCGAGGAAAGGGTCTGAAGCTAGGGAGAGGGTCTCCTGTGCCACTAACTCTTTCTCAGGCCAAGCACTCACTGAGCTGCCCAGCTAGGGCGAGCCTTGTATGTATGTCAGCCAGGGGACGCATCACAAAGTGGCCTGGTCCGCTGTGACATCACCCAGGGGCCGCATCACCACGCCCCCATTGCCTTAAGCACACCAGCCCCGCAAAGAGGAGACCCTAGGCCAAGGCCACAGCGAGGCCCCAAGGCCAAACATAGTAGAATCCCTAGCCCCCGGGACTGCCCAAAGAGGGCCGTGCAGGTGTTCAGACCAACGAGGCCACCATGCGGTCTGTCGAATGCTGCAGTGCACGCATCTGCCACAGCTCTGCCTGCCTGGGTGCGGGCTCTGCATGGGCTCGTCACCCGGGGTGCGGCGGGCGTCAAGTGCCTGCCCCCCCCGCCACCCTGTGATCCCGGAGGCCAGGACCAGCACACAGCCCGGCCCGGAGCCACCCAGAGGCTGTCCGGGACACAGCCCTCCCTTTCCCGGGCCTTCCCAGCTTCTCTGGGACACCTGGAGCCAGGCATGCCTTCTCGGCCATGACAAGCCAGGCTGCTGACTTCTCAGGGGGGTGCAGACCCCATGACTTGCCTTTCTAGCTAGCGGGCAGGTTCTTTCTTTGATTCTCACAGAAAGTGCAGGTCGGGGACCACTGTGTCTCAGCATAGCCACATCCCGCATTCTGACTGGGCTCCACCGCCCAGATTTTCTCTCTGATCTAGTTTTGGGGGCCTGTGTCTCAAATGAGAATAACACAACACAGTAAACTGGGAAACACTTTTTATTTTTAAAATGCTTCTCCTTTAGACTCTTGGTCTCGATGGCGTCGCCGTTCTTGCCCATCAGCCAAGCTGGATGCTTGCTGGCAACCTCGCCTCCTCTCAGCAATCAGCCTGTCCATTCCCGATCCTGACTGTTCATCCTTTATGTTATAACCTGTGAAGCTCGTGTTCCGTGTCAGCAACCCTCCTTCTAGTTTCTCAGGTCTTTCCTGGTGGACCTAGGCCCTGCTTCTTCACTGCTTCACTGTGGAAGCACTGACATTGTTACAGAATAAAATGTGAAATTCTCCAGCCCCAACTCACGGTCCGGCCTTCACTTTGTCTACATCTCCATCCCGATCAGCCAAGCTCCCTGTTCTTTGAAAAGATCCTGTCTCGTGCCTTTTCGTCTCTGAATTATTTCCTCTGGGTGTTCCTACCTCTTGACTCTGGTTTTTAAGACATTTCACCCCAGCAGAAGAACATGGATCGTTGAAGACCCACCTCTAAACTCACCTCCTCTTGGAGGCATCCCATGCACTCTCACTTAGGCATGCCGTCCTCTCCCTTCTCTGTACTTGGTGAGAAACTACCTTATCAAATGTGAGTGTGTCAGCTCGTGCACATCACTTCTCGGGTCATGGGATCTGTTGAACAGTTGTGACAGTGAATGACTGGACTCGGCTTCACAGCTCAGCTGCCCGTTCAGTTTTACCTGGTCCAGCTCGCTATTCCGCCAACCGTTCGTTATGTTCCAATCCATGTGGAACATAAATGCAGGCGAGATGCCACCGAAGACCCCACAGTCACCGGTGTCTATGCCTCTGAGTGCTTAGGGAGAGGCCCAGTGAGCCGAGCCCATGACCTTATCTTTAACAGCGATGAGCGCAGAGCGTGTGGGGCAGGCCCCAGCTGCTGCTGCTGCTGCTGCTGTAATGACTCCTCTCTCTGGCACACTGGGATCAGATTCCAGATCTCTTCTTGTTCTCTGCCTGTGCTTTCTCCATAGTGGTGTAGTTTTGTTGTATAGAGGCGGCTTCTTTCGTGTCTCTGAAGGAATTGAGTATGAGTCTCAGGAGTCCCTTGTGTCAGTTTTCATTGTTCTGTACCATCTTCTATGTCTACGTCTTTGGGTTTTCTCACACTGCTACTGCTTTTCCTCTGAGAGTACCTGTACCACAGGCCTTTTGTAAACAGAAGAGTAAACTTGGTGCTTTGCTCACCACCATGTTTGAGGGACATCGGCCTCACGGCTGATAGGAGGAGGGACAGGTAAATAGGAACACCGAGTTCTAGACGGGAGCAGTTGGAAGAAAAGAGTGCATTGTTGAGTGTCGTGCTCGGTTGAGCATCCAAACTTCCCTCAGTACCTGTTTATTGCTTCTTCACATTCGTAAATATCATAAAATCCACTGACTTCAAAAGCCCAGACGCATATTATTACAGCAATTCAGTTGTTGAAGTGAGATAAAATGAGAAGGTCCTCGCTATACCACTAATCTATGACTGGGCACTGCCAAAACTGAACAGAAAGAAGCCACGGTGGCGGGAGGGGCTACTTTCTACTGACTGTCTCTGGTCACTCAAACAGAATCACTTTTATTTATTTATTTTTAAGGTGTCACTAATGTACAATTACATGAGCAACGTTATGGTTACTAGACTCCCCCTCCTCTAGCCTCCCCCCTTTATCAAGTCCGCTCCCCACAGCATATTACATTCGCTGTCCATCAATGCAGTAAGACACTATAGAATCACTACATGTCTTCTGTGTGTTATACTGCAGTCCCCATGACCCCCTACCCCCTACATTATGTGTGCGGATCGTAATGCCCCTTTTACCCCCTTATCACTCCCTTCCCACCCATCCTCCCAGGTCCCTTTCCATTTGGTAACTGTTAGTCCATTCTTGGTTTCTGTGTCTGCTGCTGTTTTATTTTTCCCATTTTTGCTTTGGTCTCATACCTCACAGAGGAGTGAAATCCTTGGATACTTGTCTTTCTCCACCTGGCTTATTTCACTGAGCATAACACCCAATAGCAATGTCCACATTGTTGCTAATGGTGGTAGGATTTGTTATCTTCTTATGGCTGAATGATATTCCATAGTGTATATGTACCACCTCTTCTTTATCCATTCATCTCCTGATGGACACTTAGGTTGCTTCCATTTCTTGGGTATTTTAAAAAGTGCTGTGATCAACATAGGGGTGCATCTGTCTCTTTCAAACTGGGCTCCTGCACTCTTAGGGTAAATTCCTAGGAGAGGAATTCCTGGGTCAAATGGTATTTCTGTTCTTTGGTTTTTTGGGGAAACCTCCAAACTGCTTTCCACAATGGTTGAGCAGACTGACATTCCCACCAGCAGTGTAGGAGGGTTCCCCTTTCTCCACACCCTTGCCAACAGCTGTTGTTTTCTGTGTTTTGTTTGGTGGCCATCCTAACTGGTGTGAGATGTTACCCCATTGTCGTTTTAATGTGCATTTCTCTGATCGTTAGCGATGTGTAGCATCTTTTCATGTGCCTGTCTGCCACCTGAAATTGCTTCTCTGGTGAAGTGTCTGTTCAGATCCTCTGCCCATTTTGGAATTTGATTCATTTGCTTTTTGTGTGTTGAGGTTCGTGAGCTCTTGATACATGCTTTGGAAGGCAATGCCTTATCAAATATGTCATCAGTGAATATATTCTCCCATACTGAAGGACGTCTTTTCACTCTACTGATGGTGGTCAAACAGAATCTTACTAAACCCCTACAACTTCATTTCAAATATGACTAATTTTTTTTTCCAGATTAGAAAATACCTGAGAAAACTGGAATGAAGAGCAGAAGCTGTGATGCAGGAATATCTAGCGTAAAACTGAGAGGTGAGGTGGTGTGAGGACTGGTAGATTGTAACATTCCATGTCCTGCTTTCAAGTGTCATAGGGAAAAGAGAATGCCAAGGAGATGACGCTTGGGGTTTTGAGGTCACCTGGTATCGGTGGACCCATGTAACCTCTAGCCATTGATGTGAAGGCCAGCATGAGACACTGTTGTCTGTCCTGCGGAGTTAGACGTGTGGCTTACCCCGTTTGCAGTTCAGTCAGAGCCCGTGTGGGAGTGTCCTGGCACCGGCAGGGGTGGCCCAAGAGCTGTGCCATTCCTGCTGGTCTGTCGCAGTACCCCTCTTGGAACAGGGCCTCAGAAGAGCTCCAGGGAGAGAGAGAGAGAGAGAGAGACAGACAGACAGACAGAGAGAGAGAGAGAGAGAGAAAGAGAGAAAGAGAGAATTGCGCTCGAGAGACAGGGACAGTTTTATTTTCTGTAGCTCACTGAGAATGCTCGTGATGTTTATTTTGAGATCTCTTTCTCAGGAAGATTGATTTGAGTCCAGTTACCAGGTTCCTTTGAAGATTCATATTTGTAGGTGGCGCCCTTTAGCTCCCAGAAGCTTTACTCTCTGGAGATGCTCAGCACTTGTGGGGACAGCAGGGGTCCCATGGGTGCGGTGCCGTTGTAGTCACCCACCGGGAGGAAAGAGGTCTTTCCTGCAACCCGGCCGCAGTGCCCGTCTCCACTGCCAGGGCCAGTTTGCGGAGCTCGCAGGGAGAAGCTGCCGTAGGTGGGGTCGGCTGTTTTGCAGGCCTGTGACAGCTGGAAGGCAGGCTGTGCATCAGTCACTGCACGGTAATTGTCCTCAGAGCTGCGAGGCCAGCGAGGGGGACGGAGCACCCGGGGCTCCTGACAGCTCCTCCGCCTGCTGGCCAGAGTGCACCCAGGCAGTTTGGCGCACCTACCCTTTCTCCTGAGCAACAAGCCCTGAGGAAGCCTTGTCCCTTTAGCTGTTCTCTCACTGTTAGGTAGTCTATCAGTCTGTCCGCCTTTCTTTTGTCCCACAGTGGCCGGATGTGGATCCCTGTGTTGTCCCACCAGTGGCTGGAATCTCAAGTCTCTCGAGGTCTTCCGCCTGTCTTTGCTTTCCAACCCCAACGATCCTCCAGAGCGCACCACATGTATGGTAGGTTCGTGCTCCCACAGCACATCTCCTGGGTAGTACATCACACTTCTCCTTGAGGTGACAGCCTGCCGCAGCAGCGTTCTTCCCTGCTGCTCTTCCAGGATTTGTTGTAGTTGTTCTATTTCCATATAGTACGTATGTAAGTGGTTTTGGTTTTTGGAGGAGGTTTCCACCTCCCCTCTCACGTGAGCCGCCGTCTTTAATACCATCAGGACATCTTTTTTCTTTTATTTTTTCAGTTGCACTTGCCTACGGTACCGGTCCCCACCCCATCAACTTGTAGTTTGTCTTCCTCCTTGGATCTCAAGTGAATCTCCTGTAAGGGAGCACGTAGGTGGTCTTAAGTTTCATCCCTTCTTTTAACTATGTGTCTTTTGATTGGAGCACTCAGAGCCTGTCCTTTTATTCTGACAATTGAGAGCTGTGTCCTTCTTGCACATAAAATTTTTTTTTGTTATCATTGACCTACAATCACATGAAGAATATTATCATCACCAAGTACACCAAGTCCCCCCCATTAACCCCGTTACAGTCGCTGTCCATCAGCGTAGTTGGATGCTCTAGACCACTTCACCATGTCCCCCCCCACACACCCCGTTAGGGTCGCTCTCCATCAGCGTGGAGTAAGATGCTGTAGAATCACTACTTGTCTTCTCTGTGTTTTACAGCCCTCCCCATGCAACCCCCACGCACTATACATGCAAATCCTAATGCCCCCTTTCTTTCTCCTCACCCTTATCACTCCCTTGCCACCCACCCTGCCCAGTTCCCTTCCCTTTGGAAACTGTTATTCCACTCTTGGGTTCTGTGATTCTGCTGCTGTTGTTGTATTTCAGTGTTTCTTTGTTGTTATACTCCACACATGAGTGAAATCATTTGGTACTTGTCTTTCTCCGCCTGGCCTATTTCACTGAGCATAATACCCTCTAGCTCCATCCACATCATTGCAAATGGTAGGATTTGTTTTCTTCTTATGGCTGCTTACTGCACTATTTAAACTGGATTTAATTCTTCTTTTTTGTTTGTACTTTCGCTACGTGCTTTCACCATTGCTCTCCTGGTTATGAGAAAAAGATTTGTGTTAATAGATATGTACCTATATCTATCTGTCTGTCTGTCTATCTACCTATCATCTATCATCTATCTATCTATCTATCTATCTATCTATCTATCTATCTATCTATCTCTGAATCAATCATCTTTTTGTCTGCCCATCTATCCTTCTGTACAGAAGAGTTATCAACATAGCCTATGTCACTTGCCTACATTATGCTTCCAAAAATCTTGCAGGGTACCTAGGCTGTAGGGAGAGCACTGGGTTCACTGTGACTTTTGCAGGTCGAGTCAGCCGCGTCTGCCTACAAAACCCAGAAATGGTGGTGCAGGGACTTGAACCTGTATCTCTGTCCTGTGTCCTCTTTTACCTCCTTCTCACTTGCTCACTGTATTTAGCCACATTCATGGACTAAGTGCTCCCTGAAGACCACAAGTATCCTTCCTCTGGGTTTGTTGTAGACAGAAAAGTGTACTTGGTGTTTCGCTCACCATCATGTTTGAGGTACATAGGCTTGATCACCGCTGATAGGAGGAGAGAGAAATAAAAAGGAACACCAATTTCTAGACAGGAGCTGTTGGGAGCAAAGGGTGTGTTGTGGAGTGGCGTGTTTATTTGTGTGTCCAAACTTCCCTCTTTATATGGTTATTACATCTTTACATTCGTGAACATCATAAAACCCACTGATTTCAAAAGGCCAGACGCATATTATTACAGCAATTCAGTTGTTGAGGTGAGAGAAAATGAGAAGGACGTTGCTGCACCACTAAATCTATGGCTAGGCAGTGGTGATACCAAATAAAAAGAATTCACGGTGGCCAGATAGGGCTATTTTCTACTGACTGTCTCTGGGGACTCAAACATAATCCGTTTGTGTGTTTGTTTGTTTCTCTTTTTCACTTGTGTAGGGTACCTGTCTCTGCCCCTTCAGCTTGTAGTTTGTCTGTGTCTTAGGATATCAATTGGGTCTCCTTTAAGGGAGCACGTAGATGGTCTTGAGAGAAACATAGCTTTGATTAGTATGATGCTTTCCCATCTACCTAAATACCTATCTCTTTTTCTATCTATGTAATCTATCTACCTATCTATCTATCTGTCATCTCTCTATGATCTATCATCTATCTACTATCATCTGTGTATCTATCTAATTAATCTATCATCTATATGTATGTATATCAATCCAGTCTATGTATCAATCATCTGTCTATGTAAATGTTTTCTCACTTTTGTCAGCGTTCTGTCACTAGGTGCACTTTGATTCCTTTGTGTCCTTCTCAGTCTCAATTTTTTGTGTTTGTTTAAGTGAGTTAGCTGTGTGTTTGTGTCTTGAGAGGAGTGGCCTTGGGTGGGAACTTCTCCTGCGTAGGTTGCAAGAGTCTGCTGGGCGTTCATGGTGTGGTTGGCAGGCTGGGCTCTTTAACCTGTGCTGGACAGCACCCTCCGTCTGCTCTGCCCCTGGGCCTTTCCTGCTGTTGTGCCTGCGTGAGCTGCGGGGCATATCCGATGGCCCATGCAGGGAGCACCCTGGCTGGCATGCGGGTTCTTTGGCAGGTGCATGAACAGTAGTAGGATTTTTTCCCTGTGCACCAATGTCACCTCCGCGGCCCTGCTTGGTGGCCAATCTCCAGAGAGCATGCGTGTAGTCCCTGATTAAGGGAACTGCCTTTTGGTGACATGCGGGTCTTCTGTGAGCTGGTGGCCCATGGCCTTGCTATGGTGGCAGGCCAGCTAGCTTGTGGGGAAACTGCTCCCCTCTGCTGTCAAGGTGGAGGTGGAGTTTCAGTGCATTTAGGCATTTAGATGTGAGTGAGGTCTATCTGAAATGGAATAGTAGCTTTGAGAGCTATGTTTCCATTCGTATGAAAAGGCACTGAGCATAAAGAGTTGGGTGATGGTGGCAGGAATTTTTGAATGTTTATGTTCCCGCACTTATTTATTTTCTGTTGAGGGAGGTGATTCTGAAATTACTTTTTAATCACGGATAAAGGTGGTGCATAAGGTCAACCCACGTCAGCCATGGTGAGATGAAGTGGTGTAGTAGAATTAAATCCTGTACACCTTGGCATGATACATAGGGGACACACCGAAGGCACTCTTTGCTGCTCTCCTATCCTGGTTTATTACCATAACTAACTTGATGGTTCAGAGTGGTCCCAGCAACATTTCCAGCAAGATCTTTCTAAAATTGCATAGAAACACTTGGCAAAGATATCCCCAGAGTCTAGTGGAAAATTTTACTCTTTCTGGTCATAGTTTGCAAGATGTTTGCCGTATCCTGCATTCCTTTGTTACTTTGTGTCTCCTGTGATTGTAGACCGATTGGGGCAGTGGTGTACACACGCACATGCACACGCACAGACACACAAACACGGCTGAGAGTTAACGGAGACCCCAGTTATCGGAAACTGCAGCCCACAATTTAAAAAAGAAACGTGCATAAATTGTGCTCCTGGTGATCCCCCCATCGGGAGCAGACTTCAAAGTGCAGACGTGGTTGGACACAGATACCTATGCAGACACCTAAGCACAGATATCAATGCATAGGCTCTTTCCATATATTGTCTATGTGCGTCTCTGTTTACCTACATATCTATGTTAGTCTACTCAAGCTGATAACCAGGGTGTCATTGAGTGGGGGCTTAATACAGAGACACTGATTTCTCGCAATTCTGAGGGTAGAAGTCCAAGACGAAGGCAGGTTCAGTTCCTTGTGAGGTCCCTTCTTCTGGCTTGCATACTGCCGCATCCCTGCTGTGTCCTCACAGGGTCGAGGGAGAAAGCTCTGTCCTCTGTTCCACTTAACAGCACTGTTTGCATAATGGTAGCTCCACCCACACCCTCATGATATCTTCCAAACCTAATTACCTCCAAATGCCCCACCTCCCAATACGATTACAGAGTTGTTTTGGGCTTCAACCCTGACTCAGTTCAAATATGAAATTGTGTGAGTGTGTGTGTGTGTGTGTGTGTGTGGTGGCAACAATGGGTTAGGAGGAGGGGAATATGGTGAGGTGAGGGCCCAAAAATTCAGTTCACAACTCTGTATCTATCTATCATCTAACTGTCTAATCTAACCTACCTATATCATCTATCCCATCGAGTCTATCATCTGTCATCTGTATATATCTTATCTATCTTTCATCTCTGTCAATCTATTCGTCTAATCTCTGAATATCATCTATCTAATCTATCTATTTGTTATCTATCATCTATCAACTGTCATCTATCTTTCATCTACCTGTTGTCATCTTTTTGTCTACGCATCTATCCTTATGTACAGAAGAGTGTAAGATAAATTCTAGCTGAAATAAGCAGGTAAAGAGAGGAAATAAAGTGCCCGGTATCTTATTTCAACGCAAATACCAGGGCGAGATTTCCCCAGTCTATTGAAATGGAGGCTCGGGATTTCACACTTAAGTAGACAGGCAGTGAGATTTTAAAGAAGGTAGGGGGAGGCAGAGCTTAGATTTACAGCAGCACGTGGATTTGCTAGCAAAAGGCATATTTTTCAGATTGTGAGGTGCAACTGCCAAGAAATTCGGCACATCAGCAGTGTCCCATGTGGGAGGGTTCAGCACCCAGAGTCATTGGCACATCATTACTCTCTGACGTACTCGCTCCTTCCATCAGTGCCCCCAAACTTACAGTTAACAACATGGCTATGTAACATGGCTATCAATCTACCTATCTATCTATCTATCTATCTATCTATCTATCTATCTATCTATCTATCTATCTATCTATCTATCATCTATCTATTCTATCTATCTATACCTATCATCTATCCTATCTAATCTGTCATCCATCTATCTGTCTGTCTGTCCTATCTATCATCAACTTTTTGTCTACCCATCTATCCTTATGCACAGAACAGTTCACACGATGGCTTATATGTCATTTCACTACTTATGTTTCCAAAAGCCTGCAAGGTAACTAGGCCCTAGAGACAGACTGCACAGGGTTCACCGAGACATTTGCACATCGAGTCAACAGCGTTCAACTACAAAATTAGTTAATATTGGTGCGATGACTTCAACCCATATCTCTGTCCCCGGTCCTCTTTGCCCTACTTACTGACAGTATTCTAGCCACATTTGTTGACTGACTGCTCCCTGAAGACCACAAGCATCCTTACTCTTGGCTTTTTCAGTAATTTATCCCATTGTATGGAATGCTTTTCCCTCAGATACCTGGTTCTGTTACCTCCTACTACTCTGTTCAAGTCCCACCTCCCTGATGAGATTTACCCTGTCCCCGGTTTATTTTGAAAGTCCTGCTTCTCTATGCCTATAATCTCATTCCTCCATATCCTGCTTTTTATTCTTCATAGTGTTTGTTACTGGCTAAGCTACCGGAAAACTTACAGATTTTCATTGCCTCTTTCCTCCCCTCGAACTAGAACGTGGTCTCCACAGGTTAGGATTTCTGCATGTATTAAGTCTGGTGGAGACCCTGCAGACTCTAGGGTCAGCGAGAAGTGGGCACAGTTGTAACTCAACGTGGTTTGACATGTTAGCAGTTTAGGTTAGAGTCAGGCCAGGCAGTCATTAAGGAGGACCTTTTTTGATATTACTAAGCTACTTCATAAATTCTAAGTAAGCTTAAATTTTCAATAATCACACAGCAGGCAGAAGTACTTCCTTCTGTCGTTCATCAAGACTCGAGGACCTGGATGCGAAATCCCTAAACTCGTGAGGAAGTGGGAATGTGTGAGGATGATCAGCCAAAGCCTTAAGTTACATAAGGCACACACATACAGAATTAAACATGTTTAAAAATAAAATGATGAGTGATTTCATACGTCACAGCAGGTATTCCCTAGCCTCCAGTGAGCTCAGAGCAGTGGTAGAGGAGAGGGAAGGGGCCACATAAGCCAACCTGGTCTCCTTCCGGAGGACTTGCCTCCTCCTGGGTTGTCATCCATTAAATGCTCAACATGCAGACCTCACGGTGAGCATGGACAGTCATAAAACGCAGCTACTTCCACATCCCAGTCACTGGGGCATGGAATGCGTTGCATAGTTAAGTGTGGCTCAGAACATTATCACTCATTTTTGTGTGTTCTTCCTCTGTCGCCGAGTCAAAGAGTAAACAGAGCAGAGGCATACTAGCAAGAGCAGGGTTTAGTGTGACTATATAATATACTCACATATTGTGGGAAAGATTTTGTTAAATGGATAGGAGGACATAGGCCATGTCTGGAGCTGGGGAAGACCTGTAGGTGCCATTGGCAAGGGCTGTGACATGTCTACCGGGTCGGATGCTGAGTTAGTTGTAGTTCTGAGGCGGTCGGCTGTGCCTCGCATGGCATCGTATGGGTCCAGGGCTGAACGGAGGATGATCGCCCGCGCTGTGGGTGTCTGAGGCATGCAGAGGGCCAGCAGTGGTTCCGCCCACGGCCTCCTGAGGGGCCGGGGATGACCGGAAGTATACGGCCATCGAGGGTTGTGTCGTGTCCATCGGCTCGACTCGAGCATCATTGGCAGCCTTTGCGCCGGCGGTGGTACTGCCCACGGCCTCGTGTGGGGCCGTGGGGACCGCAAGATCACGGCCAGCCAGGGCGTCGTCGTTTCCATTGGTTCGTCTTGAGCATCAGCGTCTGCCTTAAGTCTGGCGTTTGTACATCCCATGGCCTTGTCTGGGGCCGGGGGTCAATTTTAGTTGCCTTTTCCGAGGTTGGTGGCGTGCCCATCGGGTCATCGTCCGACTTGGCGGTAGGGCCGTGGCCATCGTCGGTGCCTCCCATGGCATTGTGTGGGTCCAAGGGAGACAGGACGATGACCGCCTGCGTGGTGGTTGTCTGAGGTGTGCAGGAGGCTGGCAGTGGTGAATCAAACATCCTGGTGTGGGGCCCAGTGGGGACTGGAAGATGACAGCAAATGACGGTGGCATGTAAACTGGCTCGTCTTGACAGTCAGAGTGAAACTTCGGGCCGTTGCATGTTCTGCCCGCTGCATCGTCTGGGGCCCGGGGTGAAGAGTAGTTGCCTTTCACTATGCCAGTGGCATGCCCATTGTGTCCTAGTCCGGCTAGGGGATAGGTCGTCGGCCGTCGTCTCTGCCTACCATGTCATCATGTGGGGCCAGTGGAGTTAGGACGAAAACCGCCCGCTCGGTGGGTGTCTGAGGTGCACAAGAGGCCGGCAGTGCTGCTGACCACAGACTCGTGTGGGGCTGGTGGGTGACCGGAAGATGACGGCCATAAAGGGGTGTGTCGTGTCCCATCGGTTCGTCCTGAGCATCAGCATCAGCCTTCGGGCCGGCGCTTGTGCTGACCTGCACCTTGTTTGGGGCCGGTGGGCAGTTATAGATGCCTTGACCGAGGGCGTTGGCGTGCCCATTGGTGCGAGTCTGACTTACATGTAGCGCCAAGGCCATCGTCTGTGCTCCCACGGCATCGTATGTGGCCATGGGAGACCAGACGATGACCGCCCGTGTGGTGGTTGTGTGAGGTGCACAGGAGGCCACCGCTGGTGCTGCCCACAGCCTCGTGTGGGGCTGGGGGGGACCGGAAGATGACAGCTATCGAGGGGGCTGTCGTATCCCATCGGCTTATCTTGAGCATCAACGTCAGCCTTTGGGCCGGCGCTTGTGCTGCCCTGTGCCTTGTCTGGGGCCAGGGAACAGTTTTAGGTGCTTTTCCCGAGGGCGGTAGCGTAGAATATCGGATCCGAGGCTGACTTACAGCTAGGGCTTAGGCCGTCGTCTGTGCCTTCCATGGCATCGTATGGGGCCATGGGAGACCAGACGATGACCGCCTGTGTGGTATTTGTGTGAGGTGCACAGGAGGCCAGAGGTGGTGCTGCCCACAGCCTCGTGTGGTGCTGGGAGGAACTGGAAGATGACAGCTATTGAGGGTGCTGTCGTATCCCATCGGCTTATCTTGAGCGTCAGCGTCAGCCTTTGGGCCGGCGCTTATGCTGCCCTGTGCCTTGTCTGGGGCCGGGGGGCAGTTGTAGGTGCCTTTCCCGAGGGCGGGAGCGTAGAACATCGGGTCCGAGGCTGATTTACAGCTAGGGCTTAGGCCGTCGTCTGTGCCTTCCATGGCATCGTATGGGTCCAGGGGAGACCAGACTATGACTGCCCACGCGATGGGTGCCTGGGTTGCACAGAAGTCCGGCAGTGGTACTGCCCATGGGCCCGTGCGTGGCCGTGGGCCACCAGAAGTTGACGGCCATCGAGGGTGGTGTCCTGTCCATGGGCTCATCTCGAGCATCATTGTCGGCCCTCGGGCCGAAATTGGTGCTTCCCACGGCATCGTACGGGGCCGGGTGGACCGGAAGATGATGGCCAGCAAAGGTGGCGTCGTGTCCATCGGCTCGTCCTGAGCATCAGAGCCATCCATCGGGCCGGTGCTTGTGCTACCCACGGCCTTGTCTGTTGGCTGACTCTGGATGGTGAAGTTGCAGAGGCAGGACAACTCGAGGCGGGCTGGTAGTGGTGCCCGTGTGCCCTGCAGAGGAGGAGCTCGTCTGGGTGGTCTCTTTCAAGCCGTCTGCTGGGAGCCTAGGATGGTCCAGAGGCCCGGACTGCTCCCCGAGGAAGTGGGAAGCCTGCTGGGAAAAGTGGGAAAAGCCAGCTGCTAAAGACACAGTATCCCGGTGGAACAGCCTCTGACCAGGGCAGTGGGCAGGAGCAGGGTGCTCCCTGGCAGGAGGGGTATAGGGCAGCGCCCAGGGGAAGGGAAGGACCGGCGGGCAAATAAGGTGGTGCTGGGGAGGCAGCGGGCGATGTGGGGCACAAACCTTAGGAAGGAGGAGAGTCCACACAGAAAAATGGGTTGTGGTGTGCGTCAAATGATCCGAGGAAAGGGTCTGAAGTTAGTGAGAGGGTCTCCTTTGCCACTATCTCCATCTCAGGCCAAGCACGCACTGAGCTGACCAACTAGGGTGAGCCTGGTATGTATGAAACCAGGGGACGCATCACCACGCGCCAATTGCCATAAGCACACCGGCCCCGCCCAGAGGAGACCCTGGGCCAAGGACACGGCACGGCCCCAAGGACAACCCCAGTAGAATCACTAGCCCCTGGGACTGCACACTGAGAGTCGTACAGCTGTTTGGACCAATGAGGCCACCATGCAGACTGTTGAGGGCTGCAGTGCCCGCGTTTGTCAGAGCTCAGCCCGCCCGGAAGCACACTCTGCATGGGCTAGGCACCCGGAGTGCTGCGGGCATCAAGTGCTTTGCACTCCTGACTCCTGCGATCCCGGAGGCCAGGGCCTGCACACAGCCCGGCGTGGAGCCACCCAGAAGCTGCTGGGTGCACAGCCAGCCCATTCCCTGTACTTCCCAGCTTCTCTGGGACACCCGGAGCCAGGCATGCCTTCTCGGTCATGGCCAGCCTGGTGGCTGACTTCTGAGGAGCGCGCAGACCCCATGACTTGCCTTTCTAGCTAGCGCGAAGGTTCTTCATTTGCTTCTCACAGAAAGTGTAGGTCGGGGACCACTGGGTCTCAGCATAGCCACATCCTGCATTCGGACTGGACTCGGCCGCCCAGATTTTCTTTCTGATCTAGTTTTGGGGGCCTGTGTCTCGTACGTGAAAAACACAACACAGTAAACTGGGAAACACTTTTTATTTTTAAAATGCTTCTCCTTTAGACTCTTGGTCTGATGGCATCACCATTCGTGCCCGTCAGCCAAGCTGTAAGCTTGTGGGGCAACCTCGCCTCCTCTCAACAGGCAACCTGTCCATTCCTGAACCTGACTGTTCATCCTTTATATTATAAATTGTGAAGCTCGTGTCCTGTGTCAGTAACCCTGCTTCTGTTTCTCAGGTCTTTCCTGGTGGACCTAGGCCCTGCTTGCTCACTGCTTCACTGTGGAAGCACTGACATTGTTACAGAATAAAATGTGAAATTCTCCAGCCCCAACTCACGGTCTGGCCTTCACTTTGTCTACATCTCCTTCCCTATGAGCCAAGCTCCCTGCTCCTTGAAAAGATCCTGTCTCGTGCCTTTTCGTCTCTGAATTATTTCCTCTGGGGGTTCCGACCTCCTACCTCTAGTTTTTAAGGCATTTCACCACAGCAGAAGAACATGGATCGTTGAAGACCCACCTCTCTAGTCAAATCCCCTTGGAGGCTTCCCGTGCACATTCACATATTCGTGCCCACCTCTCCCTTCTCCGTACTTGGTGAGAATCTCCGTTATCAAATGTGAATGTGTCAGCTCGTGCACATCACTCTTCGAGTCACGGGATCTTTTGAAGAATGGTGACAGTGAATGACAGGACTCAGCTTCATAGCTCAGCTACCTGTTCAGTGGTACCTAATGCCACTTGCTCCTCTGCCAACCTTTTGTTATGTTCCAAACCGTGCGGAACATAAATGCGGGCGAGATGCCAACGACGACCCCTCAGTCCCCGCTGTGTATGCCTCCGGGTGCTTAGGGAGAGGCCAAGCGAGCTGAGCAAACAACCTTATCTATAACGGCGATGAGGGCGGAGTGTGTGGGGCATGTTCCAGCTGCTGCTGCTGCTGCTGTGATGACTCCTCTCTCTGGCCCAGTGAGTTAAGATTTCAGATCCCTTCTTGTTCTCTGCCTGTGCTTTCTCCATAGTGGTGTAGTTTTGTTGTATGGGGGCGGCTGCTTTCGTGTCTCTGATGGAATTAAGTAAGGGTCTCAGAAGTCCCTTTTGTCAGTTTTCATTGTACTGTACCATCTTCTATTTCTACGTTTTTGGGTTTTCTCCCGCTGCTAGTGCTTTTCCTCTGGGAGGACCTGTACCACAAGCCTGTTGTAGAGAGAAGAGTTAACTTGGTGCTTTGCTCACCACCATGTTTGAGGGACATCAGCGTCACCACTGATAGGAGGAGGGCCAGGTAAAAAGGAACACCGAGTTCTAGACGGGAGCAGTTGGGAGCAAAGAGTGTGTTGTGGAGTGACGTTTTCTTTTGAGCATCCAAACTTCCCTCTGTATCTGGTTATTGCTTCTTACCATTCGTAAACATCATAAAATCCATTGATTTCAAAAGGTCAGTCGCATATTATTACAACAACTCAGTTGTTGAGGTGAGAAAAAATGAGAAGGGACTCGCTGTACCACTGAATCTATGACTGGACACTTCCAAAACCGAACAGAAAGCATCCACGGTGATGGGAAGGGCTATTTCCTACTGACTGTCCCTCTGGACACTAAAACAGAATCACTTTTATTTTTCTGGTGTCTGTAATGTACAATTACATGAGCAACATTATGTTTACTAGACTCCCCCTCCTCTCACCTCCCCCCCATAATAAAGTCCACTCCCCTCATACCTTTAAAGTCGCTGTCCGTCAATGTAGTAAGATGCCATAGAATCACTACCTGTCTTCTGTGTGTTATACTGCAATCACCGTGGACCCAACCCCCTACAATATGTGTGCAGATCGTAATGCCCCATTTACCCCCTTATCCCTCCATTCCCACCCATCCTTCCAGGTCCCTTTCCCTTTGGTACCTGTTAGTCTATTCTTGGGTTCTCTGAGTCTGCTGCTGTTTTGTTCCTTCCCGTTTTTGCTTTATTCCATTACCTCACAGAGGTGTGAAATCCTAGGATACTTGTCTTTCTCCACCTGGCTTATTTCACTGAGCATAACACTTTCTAGCTCCTTCCGTGTTGTTGCAAATGGTGGTAGGATTTGTTTTCTTCCTATGGCTGACTGATATTTCCTAGTGTGTATGTACCACCACTTCTTTATCCATTCACCTCCTGATGGACACTTATGTTGCTTCAATTTCTTGGGTATTGTAAATGGTGCTGCGATCAACATAGCGGTGCATCTGTCTCTTTCAAACTGGGCTCCTGCACACCTAGGGTAAAATCCTAGGAGAGGAATTCCTGGGTCAAATGGTATTTCTGTTCTTTGGTTTTTTTGGGAACCTCCATACTGCTTTCCACAATGTTTGAGGTGACTGACATTCCCACCAGCAGTGTAGGAGGGTTCCTCTATCTCCACACCTTTGCCAACATCTCTTGTCTGTCTTTTGGGTGGTGGCCATCCTTACTGGTGTGAGGTGATACCCCACTGTGGATTAATGTGCATTTCTCTAATAGTTAGCGATGTGGAGCATCTTTTCATGTGCCTGCCAGCCATCTGAAATTTCTTCTGTGGAGAAGTGTCTGTTCATATCCTCTGCCCATTTTGTAATTGCATTCGTTTGCTTTTTGTGTGTTGAGGTTCGTGAGCTCTTGATACATGTTTTGGATGGCAACGCCTTATCAAATGTCTCATTAGTGAATATATTCTCTAATACTGAAGGATGACTTTTGGTTTACTGATGGTGGTCAAAAAGAATCTTACTAAACCCCCTAACACTTCATTCCAAATCTGACTAATTATTCCTTTTTTGCAGAACACCAACAAGCGAATAAATTTGGAATGAAGAGGAGAAGCTGTGATGCAGGAACATCTAATGTAAAACTGAGAGGTGAGATGGTGTGGAGACTGGTAGGCTGTATCTTACCATGTGCTGCTTTCAAGAGTCATAGGGAAAAAAGATTGCCAAGGAAATGAACCCGTGTGTTGACGTCACCTGGTATCAGTGGTGCCACGTAGCCTCTAGACATTGATGGGAATTCTAGCATGCGGCACTGTTGTCTTTCCTGTGGAGTTAGACTTGTGGCGACCCCATTTGCAGTTCAGTCAGAGCCCTTGTTTGACTGTTCTGGCACCGGCCGGGGTGGACCTGAGAGCTGTGCCTTTCCTGCTGGGCCTCAGCATCGCACCCGGGAGATAGGGAGAGAGAAAGAGAATTGCGTTCGAGAGAGAGGGACACTTTTATTTTCTGTAGCTCCCTGAGCATGCTCCTGATGTTTATTTTGAGATCTCTTTCTCAGGAAAATTGATTTGAGTCCAGTTACCAGGTTCCTTTGAAGGTTCATATTTGTAGGTGGTGCACTCTAGTTCCCAGAAGCTTTACTCTCTTTAGATGTTCAGCCCTTACAGTGATGACAGGAGTCCCAGGGGAGCAGTGCCGGTGCCCAAACCCGCCGGGATGAAAGAGGTCTTTCCTGCTTCCTGACTGCAGTGCCCATCTCCACTGCCAGGGCCAGTTTGCGGAGCACGCAGGGACAAGCTGCCGTAGGTGGAGGCGGCCGTTTTGCAGGCCGGTGCTGGCTTGGAAGCAGGCAGTGTAAAAGTCACAGCATGGTAAGGGGCCTCGGAGCTGCTAGTCCAGCCAGGAGGATGGAGCGCCCGGAGTTCCTGAAAGCTCCGACGCCTGCCGGCCAGAGTGCACCTGGGCAGTTTGTCACAAATGTCCTTTCTTCTGAGAGGCAAGCACTGTGGAAGCCTTCCCCCTTTAGCAGTTCTCTCGCTGTTATGAAGTCTCTCAGACTGTCCGCCTTTCATTTGTCCCACAGCAGCCGGATGTGGATCCCTGTGTTGTCCCACAAGTCCCTGGAATCTCATGTCTCTCGAAGTCTTCTGCCTGTCTTTGCTTTCCAACCCCACCGATCGTCCAGAGTGCTGCACTTGTAATGGTACATTCGTGCTCCAGAGCGCATCTCCAGGGCTGTACGTCACACTTCTCCTTGATGTGACAGCCTGCCACAGCAGCGTGCTTCCCTGCTGCTCTTCCAGGACTTGGTGTAGTTGTTCTATTTGCATATAGTACATATGTATGTGGTTTTGGTTTTGGGAGGAGGTTTCCACATCCCCTCTCACGTGAGCCACGTTCTTTAATACCATCAGCACAAATTTTTTCTTGTTTTTTCAGTTCCACTTGTCTAGGATACCTGTCCCCAACCCCTCAACTTGTAGCTATTCTTCGTCCTTGGATCTCAAGTGAGTCTCCTGTAAGGGAGCACGTAGGCGGTCTAGAGTTTTCATCCCTTCATTTAACCCTGTGTCTTTTGATTTGAGCACTCAGAGCCTGTCATTTTTTTCTGACAATTGAGAGCTGTGTCCTTAATGTACTTAAAAAATTATTTTGTTATCATTAATCTACAATCACGCAAAGAACATTATGATCACCAAGTACACCAAGCCCCCCCAAAAACCCTGTTACAGTTGCTGTCCATCAGCGTAGTTGGATGCTGTAGACCCCATCACCATGTTCCCCCCCACAACCCGTTACAGTCGTTTTCCATCAGCATGTAGTAAGATGCTGTAGAATCACTACTTGTCTTCTCTGTGTTGTACAGACCTCCCCATGCTCCCCCCACCCCACACATTATACGTGCTAATCCTAATGCCCTCTTTCTTTCTCCCCGCCCTTATCCCTCCTTTCCCACCCACCGTGTCCAGTGCCTTTCCCTTTGGTAACTGTTAGTCCACTCTCAGCTTCTGTGAGTCTGCTGCTATTTTTTTCCTTCAGTTTTTCTTTGTTTTTATACCCCACACATGAGTGAAAAAATTTGGTACTTGTCTTTCTTCGCCTGCCCTATTTCACTGAGCATTATACCCTCTAGCTCCATCCACGTTGTTTCATATGGTAGGATTTGTTTTCTTCTTACGGCCTCCCACTGCACTTTTTAAACTGGATTTCTGTCTTCTCTTTTGTCTGTAGTTTCGCTATATGCTTTCACCATTGCTATCCTGGTTATAAGCAATAGCTTTTTGTTAATTGATATGCACCTATAAATATCCACCTGTCTATCATCTATCTATCTATCTATCTATCTATCTATCTATCTATCTATCTATCTATCTATCTGTCAATCAATCATCTTTTTGTCTGCCTATCTGTCTTTTCTGTACAGAACAGTTAACCACATAGCCTATGTCACTTCTCTACATTATGCTTCCAAAAATCTTACAAGTTATCTCGGCCGTACGGAGAGCACTGGGTTCACCGTGACTTGCAGGTCGAGTCAGCCATGTGTACCTATAGAACCAGGAAATGGTGGTGCAGGGACTTGAACCCGTATCTCTGTCCTCTGTCCTCTTTTACCTCCTTCTTGCTTGCTGACTGTATTTAGCCACCTTCATTGACTAAGTGCTCCCTGAAGACCACAAGTATCCTTTCTCTGGGCCTGTTGTCCACAGAAAAGTAAACTTGGTTTTTTGTTCACCACCATGTTTGAGGGTCAACTGGATGATCACCGCTGATAGGAGGAGGGACACATTAAAAGATACACCAATTTCTAGACAACAGAATTTGGGAGCAAAGAGTGTGTTGTGGAGTGACGTGTTTAGTTGAGTGTCCAAACTTCCCTCTGTAAGTGGTTATTACACCTTTACATTCGTGACCATCATAAAACCCACAGATTTTAAAGGCCCAGATGCATATAAACATAGCAATTCAGTTGTTGAGGTGAGAAAAAATGAGAAGGACGTTGCTGTACCACTAAATCTATGGCTGGGCACTGCTGAAACCAAACAAAAAGAATACAGGGTGCCTCGATAGGGCTGTTTTCTACTGACTGTTTCTGGGTACTAAAACAGAATCCATTTGTTTGTTTGTTTCTCAGTTTCACTTCTGTAGGGTACGTGTCCTCGCCGCTTCGGCTTGTAGTTTTTCTGTGTCCTTGGATCTCAAGTGAGTCTCCTTTAAGGGAGCACGTAGATGTTCTTGAGTGAAAGATAGCTTTGTTAGGTATGATGATTTCCTATCTACCTACCTACCTACCTATCTCTTTATCTATCTATGTAATCTATCTCCCTGTCTATCTATCTGTCATCTATCTACCTATGATCTATCATATATCTACTATCAACTGTATATCTATCTAATTAATCTATCTTCTATATGTATGTATATCAATCCAATCTATGTATCAGTCATCGGTCTATGTATCTGTTTTCTCACTTTTGTCAACTTTCAGTCACTAAGTAAACTTTGATTCCTCTGTGTCCTTCTCTGTCTCAATTCCTTGTGTTTGTTTATGTGAGTTAGCTGTGTGTTTGGGTCTTGAGAGGAGTGGTCTTGGGTGAGATCTTTTCCTGCGTAGGTTGCACGAATTTCCTGGGTGTGGATGGTGTGGTTGGCGCACTGGGGTCTTGAACCTGTGCTGGCCAGGGCCCTCCAGCTGCTCTGCCCCAGGACCGTTCCTGCTGTGGTGGCTGCGTGAGCTGCGGGGCATATCCGAGGCCCCACACAAGGAGCACCCTGGCTGTACTGTGTGGTCCGAGGCAGGTGCTTGCCCAGTAGTAGTTCTTTTTGCCTGTGCAGCGATGTCACCTCGGCAGCCCTGTTTGGTGGCCCATCTCCACAGAGCATGCGTGTAGTCACTGGTTAAAGGAACTGCCTTTTGGTGACACGCAGGGTTCTTGTGAGCCGGTGGCCCATGTGCTTGCTGTGGTGGCAGGCCAGCTAGCTTGTGGGGAAACTGCTCCCCTCTGCTGTCAAGGTGGAGGTGGAGTTTCAGTGCATTTAGGCATTTAGATGTGAGTGAGGTCTATCTGAAATGCAATAGTACCGTTGAGAGCTATGTTTCCGTTCGTATGTAAATGGTGCTGAGCATAAAGAGTTGGGTGTTGGTGGCAGGAATTCTAGGAATGTTTATGTCCCCACACTTATTTATTTTCTGTTAAGGGAGGTGATTCTGAAGTAACTTTTTACTCACGGATGAAGGTGGTGCATAAGGTCATCCCATGTCAGCTAAGGTGAGATGAAGTGGTTTAGTAGAATTAAAGCCTGTACACCTTGGCCTGATAAATAGGAGACACACCGTTTGTGCTCTTTGATGCTCTCCTCTCCTGGCTTATTACCTTAACTAACTTGATGTTTCAGAGTGGTCCCAGCATCATTTCCAGCAAGATCTTTCTTAAATTGCATAGAAACACTTGGCAAAGATACCCCGAGAGGTTAGTGGAAAATTTTACTCTTTCTGGTCATAATTTGCGAGATGTTTGCCCTATCCTGTGTTCCTTTGTAACTTTTGCATCTACTGTGATTGTAGACCGATCGTTGCCATGGTGTATACACACACACGCACACGCACAGACACACACACATGGATGAGAGTTAATGGAGTCCAAAGTTAGCGGAAACTGCAGCACACACTTTAAAAAAGAAACGTGCATAAGTTGTGCTCCTGGTATTCCTCCCATAGGAAGCAGACTTCAAAGTGCAGAGGTGTTTGGACACAGATACCTATGCAGACAGCTAAGCACATATATGTATGCATAGGCTCTCTCCATCCATCATCTAAGTGCGTCTCTGTTTACCTACATATCTATGTTTGTCTACTCAAGCTGATAAACTGAGTGTCATTGAGTGGGTACTTCATCCATAGACACTGATTTCTCGCCATTCTGGAAGCAGAAGTCTAAGACCAAGGCAGGTTCAGTTCCTGGTGAGGTCCCTTTTCTGGCTTGCATACGGCCGCATCCCTACTGTGTCCACACAGGGTCAAGGGAGAAAGCACTGTCCTCTGTTCTTCTTAATAGCACTGATCGCATAATGGCAGCTCCACCCACACACTCATGATCTCTTCCAAACCTAATTACCTTCAAAGGCCCGCCCTCAAAATAACATGATAGTGGGGGTTAGGGCTTCAACCCTGACTTAGTTCAAACGTGAACTTGTGTGTGTGTGTGGTGGAGGCGTGGGATTAGGAGGAGTGGAAGATGGAGAGGTGAGGGCCCAAAAATTCAGTTCATAACTCTGTATCTATCTATCGTCTCTCTGTCTAATCTAAGCTACCTATATCATGTATCCTATCTAGTCTATCATCTGTCATCTATATTTATCTTATCTATCTGTCATCTCTGTCAATCTATTTGTCTAATCTATGAATATCTATTATCTATCTAATGTATCTATTTCTAATGTATCATCTATCACCTGTCATCTATCTGTCATCTACCTGTCAACATCTTTTTGTCTACCCATCTATCCTTATTTACAGAACAGTGTAAGATAAATATTTGCTGAAATAAGCACGTGAAGAGAGGCAACAATGGGCCCGGTAGTTTATTTGAACACAAATACCTGGGTGAGATTTCCCCAGTATATAAAAATGGAGGCTGGGGAATTCACACTTAAGTAGACAGGCAGCGAGATTTTAAAGAAGGTAAGGGGAGGCAGAGCATAGATTTAGAGCAGCATGAGGATTGGATTGCCCAAGGCGTATTTATCAGTTTCGGAGGGGGCAACAGCCAAGAACTTCGGCACATCATCAGCGTCCCATGTGGGAGGGGGCAGCAGCCGGAGACATAGGCACATCATCAGTGTCCGAGTCCGACGTGCTTGCTCCTCCCTTCAGTGCCCGTAGCCTTCCAAACTGTTAACAACATGACTATCTAAAATAGCTGGCTATCTATCTATCTATCTATCTATCTATCTATCTATCTATCTATCTATCTATCTATCATCTATCTATCATCTATTTATTCAATCTATCTCTACCTATCACCTATACTATCTAATCTGTCATCTATCTATCTGTCTATCTGTCCTATCTATTTATCATTTTTTGTCTACCCATCTATCCTTATGTACAGAACAGTTCATAAGTTGGCTTATATGTCACTTCCCTACTTATGTTTCCAAAACCCTGCAAGGTAACTATTCCCTAGAGACAGACTGCACTGGTTTCATCGAGACATTTGCACATCGAGTCATCAGCGTGTGACTGCAAAACTAGTAAATGGTGCTGCGGGGACTTCAACCCATATCTCTGTCCCTGGTCCTCTTTGTCTTTTTTGCTGACGGTATTCTAGCCAATTTTTTGACTGACTGCTCCCTGAAGACCACAAGCTTCCTTCCTCTTGGCTTTTTCAGTAATTTATCCCATTGTATGGAATGCTTTTCCCTCAGATACCTGGATCTGTCACCTCCTTCTAGATGGTTCAAGTCACACCTCCCTGGTGAGGCTTACCCTGTCCACTGTTTATTTTAAAAGCTCTGCTTCTCTCTGCCTATAATCTCAGTCCTCCATATCCTGCTTTTTATACTTCATAGTGTTTGTTACTGGCTAAGCTACCGGAAAACTTACAGATGTTCATTGTCTCTTTCTTTCCCTCCAAC
Source organism: Manis pentadactyla (assembly GCF_030020395.1). Taxonomy (NCBI): domain Eukaryota; kingdom Metazoa; phylum Chordata; class Mammalia; order Pholidota; family Manidae; genus Manis; species Manis pentadactyla. The sequence continues at coordinate 158,797 of NW_026644638.1, forward strand.
TAGAACGTGGTCTTCACAGGTTAGGAATTCTGCGTGTATTAATTATGGTGGAGACCTTGAAGACTGTAGGGTCAGCGAGAAGTGGGCACAGTTGTAACTCAACATGGTTTGACATGTTAGCAATTTACGTTAGAGTCAGGCCAGGCAGTCATTAAAGAGGACCTTTCCTGATATTACAAAGCTATTTGATAAATTCTAAGTAAGCGAAAAATTTTTTCAATAATCACACAGCAGGCAGAAGCACGTCCTTCTGTCATTCCTCCAGGCTCCAGGACCTAGATGCCAAATCTGTTCTCTCATAGGGAAGTGCAAATGTGTGAGGATTATCGGCCAAAGTCTTAATTTACACAAGGCACACACATACAGAATTAAACATGCTTAAAAACCAAAATGATAAGAGTGGTTTCCTGTGTCACAGCAGGGATTCCCTAGCCTCCAGTGAGCTCAGAGCAGTGGGAGAGGAGAGGGAAGGGGCCACATAAGCCAACCCAGTCTCCTTCCTCTGGACTTGCCTCCCCCTGGGCTGTCATCCATTAAACGCTCAGAACGCAGAATTCGAGCTGAGCATGCACAGACATAAAACGAGGCTACTTGCACACCCCAGTCACTGGTTCATGGAACACGTTGCATATTTAAGTGTGGCTCAGAACATTATCACTCACGTATGTGTGTTCTTCCTCTGTCACCAACTCAAAGAGTAAACAGAGCAGAGGCATACTAGCAAAAGCAGGGTTTAGTGTGAATATATAATATACACACATGTTGTAGGAAAGATTTTTTTAAATGGATAGGAGGATATATGCCTTGTCTGGAAGCAGGGGAGACCTGTAAGTGCTGTTGGCAAGGGCTGTGGCCTGCCCACCAGCTCTGAGGCCGAGTTAGGGGTATGTTCGAGGCCATCGGCTGTGCCTCCCATGGCATCATATGGGGCCAGGGGAGACCAGACGACGACCACCCGCGTGGTGTTCGTCTGAGGCGCACAGGTGACCGGCGATGGTGCTGCCCTCGGCCTCGTGTGGGGTAGGGGGAGACCGGAAGATGATGTCCAGCGGTGTTGGCGTCATGTCCATTGGCTCGTCCAGAGCGACAGAGACAGCACTTGTGTCGGCGCATCTGCTGACCTAGGCCTTGTCTGTTGGCTGACTCAAGATGGTGGTTTTGCCAGAGGCAGAACACCTCGAGGTGGGCTGGTAGTGGTGCCAGTGTGCCCTGCAGAGCAGGAGCTTGTCTGGGTGGTCTCTCTCCAGACTTCTACTGGAAGCCTAGGATGGTCCAGAGGCCCAGGACTGCTCCCCAAGGATGTGGGAAGTATGCTGGGAAAAGTGAGAAAAGCCAGGTGCTAAAGGCACAGGATCCCGGTGGAACAGCCTGTGACCAGGGCAGCGGGCAGGTGCAGGGTGCTCCCTGGCAGGAGGGGTAGGGGGCATTGCCCCAGGGAAGGGCAGGACTGTCGGGTGAAAAAGGTGGTGCTGGGGAGGCGGCGGGTGGGGTGGGGCATGAACCTTAGTAAGGAGGAAAGAGTCCACACAGAAAAATGGGTTGTGGTGTGCGCCAAATTATCCGAGGAAAGTGTCTGAAGCTAGGGAGAGGGTCTCCTTTGCCACTGACTCCTTCTCAGACTAAGCAGGCCATGAGCTGCCCAGCTAGGGAGTGCCTGGTATGTATGTCAGCCAGGGGACGCATCACAAAGTTGCCTGTGCCGTTGTGATGACACCCAGGGTCCGCATCACCACGCCCCCACTGACTTAAGCACACCGGCCCTGCCCAGAGGAGACACTGTGCCAAGGCAACGGTGCGACCCCAAAGATAAGTCCAGTAGAATCCCTAGCCCCCGGGACTGCCCGCTGAGGGCCGTGAAGGTATTCAGAAAAACAAGGCCACCATGCAGACCGTCGAGGGCTGCAATGCCCGGGCCTGTATGAGCTCAGACCGCCAGGGAGCATTCTCTTCATGGGCTCGGCACCCAGAGTGTGGCGGGTGGCAAGTACCTTGCCCCCACACCCTCACACTACTGGACGCCAGGGCCTGCTCACGGCCTGGCGCGGATCTACGCAGTTTCTGCCCGGGTCCCGGCCAACCCTCTCCCGGGCCTTACCAGCTTCTCTGGGACTCCTGGAGCCAGGCATGCCTTCTCGGCCATGGCCAGCCAGGCAGCTGACTTCTGAGGAGTGCGCATAACCCATGACTTGCATTTCTAGCTAGCGGGCAGGTTCTTTCTTTGCTTCTCACAGAAAGCGTAGGTCAGGGATCACTGCGTAACAGCATAGCCACATCGAGCATTCTGACTGGGTCAGGCCACCCAGGATTTTCCTCTGATCTAGTTTTGGTGGCCTGTGTCTTGTACGTGAATAACGAAACACATAAACTGGGAAACACTTTTTAGTTTTAAAAATGCTTCTCCTTTAGACTCTTGGTCTCGATGGCGTCGCCATTCTTGCCCATCAGCCAAGCTGGAAGCTTGAGGGGAAACCTCACCTTCCTTCAGCAGTCAGCATGTCCATTCCTGATCCTGACTGTTCATCCTTCATATTATAACCTGTGAAGCTCGTGTCCCATGTCAGTAACCCTGCTTCTAGTTTCTCAGGTCTTTCCTGGTGGGCCTAGGCCCTGCTTGCTCACTGCTTCACTGTGGAAGCACTGATATTGTTACAGAATAAAATGTGATAATCTCCAGCCCCAAATCACGGTCTGGCCTTCACTTTGTCTACATCTCCATCCCTATGAGCCAAGCTCCCTGCTCAATGAAAAGATCCTGTCTCGTGCCTTTTCGATTCTGAATTATTTCCTCTGTGGGTTCCCACCTCTTTCCTCTGGTTTTTAAGACATTTCACCCCAGCAGAAGAACATGGATCGTTGAAGAACCACCTCTCTAGTCGCCTCCTCCTGGAGGCTTCCTGTGTACTCTCACTTAGACATGCCCTCTTCTCCCTTCTCTGTACTTGGTGAGAACCTCCCTTATAAAATGTGAGTGTGTCAGCTCATGCACATCACTCTTCAGGTCACGGGATCTGTTGAACAGTGGTGACAGTGAATGACTGGACTTGGCTTCAAAGCTCAGCTGCCCGTTCAGTGGTACCTACTGCCTCTCGCTCCTCCACCAACCGTTCGTTCTGTTGCAAACAGTGCGGAACATAAATGCGGGCGAGATGCCACCGACGACCCCTCAGTCCACGCTGTGTAAGCCTCCAGGTGCTTAGGGAGAGGCAAGGCGAGCTGAACCCACAACCTTATCTTTAACAGCGATGAGCGCAGAGCATGTGTGGCAGGGCCCAGCTGCTGCTACTGCTGCTGCTGCTGTAATGACTCCTTTCTCTGGCCCAGTGGTTTAAGATATCAGATCTCTTATTGTTCTCTGCCTGTGCTTTCTCCGTACTGGTGTAGTTTTGTAGTATGGGGCGGCTGCTTTCGTGTCTCTGAGGGAATTAAGTATGGGTCTCAGAAGTCCCTTATGTCAATTTTCATTGTACTGTACCATCTTCTATTTCTACGTGTTTGGGGTTTTTCCCGCTGCTACTGCTTTTCCTCTGAGAGGACTTGTACCACAATCCTGTTGTAGACAGAAGAGTAAACTTGGTGCTTTGCTCACCACCATGTTTGAGGGACATCGGTGTCACCGCTGATAGGAGGAGGGACAGGTAAAAAGGAGTACTGAGTTCTAGACGGGAGCAGTTGGGAGCAAAGAGTGTGTTGTGGAGTGACATGTTCGTTTGAGCATCCAAACTTACCTCGGTATCTGGTTATTGCTACTTTACATTCGTAAACATCATAATATCCACTGATTTCAAAAGCCCAGATGCATATTATTACAGCAAGTCAGTTGTTGAGGTGAGAAAAATGAGAAGGGCCTTGCTATACCACTGAATCTATGACTGAGCACTGCCAATACCTAAGAGAAAGCATCCATTGTGGCGGGAAGGGCTATTTCCTACTGTCAATCTGGGCACTCAAACAGAATCACTTTATTTTTTTGGTGTCAGTAATGTACAATTATATTAGCAACATTATAGTTACTAGACTCATCCTCCGCCCACCTCCCCCCCATTATCAAGTCCGCAACCTGCACCCCATTATATTCGCTGTCCATCAATGTATTAAGATGCTGTAGAATCACTGTGTCTTTTGTGTGTTATACTGCAATCCCCGTGGGCACCCACCCCCTACATTATGTGTGTAGATCATAATGCCCCCTTTACCCCCATATCCCTATCTTCCCACCCATCCTCCCAGCTACCTTTCCCTTTGGAAACTGCAAGTCCAGTCTTGGGTTCTGTGAGTCTGCTGCTGTTTTGTTAATTCCCGTTTTTGCTTTGTTCTCATACCTCACAGAGGAGTGAAATCCTTGGAGACTTGTCTTTCCCCACTTGGCTTATTTCACTGAGCATAACACCCTCTAGCTCCTTCCTTGTTGTTACAATTGGTGGTAGGATTTGCTTTCTTCTTATGGCTTACTGATATTCCATAGCGTGTATGTACCACCTCTTCTTTATCTATTCATCTCCTGATGGACACTTAGGTTGCTTCCATTTCTTGGGTATTGTGAATAGTGCTGCGATCAACATAGGGGTGCACCTGTCCCTTTCAAACTGGGCTCCTGCACTCTTAGGGTAAATTCCTAGGAGAGGAATTCCTGGGTCAAATAGTATTTCTGTTCTTTGGTTTTTTGGGGAACCTCCATACTGCTTTCCACAATGGTTGAGCTGACTGACATTCCCACCAGCAGTGTAGGAGGGTTGCCCTTTCTCCACACCCTTACCAACATCTGTTGTTGTCTGGCTTTTGGGTGGTGGCCATCCTAACTGGTGTGAGGTGATACCCCATTGTGGTTTTAATGTGCTTTCCTCTGATGGTTATCGATGTGGAGCGTCTTTTCATGTGCCTGTCGGCCACCTAAAATTGCTTCTGTGGAGAAGTGTCTGTTAAGATCCTCTGCCCGTTTTGTAATTGGATTCATTTGCTTTTGGTGTGTTGAGGTTCGTGAGCTCTTGATACATGTTTTGGATGGAAACACCTTATCAAGTATGTCATCAGTGAATATATTCTCCCATACTGAAGGATGTCTTTTGGTTCTACTTATGTTGGTCAAACTGAAACTTTCTAAACCCCCTACCACTTCATTCCAAATCTGACTAACTTTTTTTCCAGATCACCAACCAGCCAAGAAAACAGGAACAAAGAGGAGAAGCTGTGATTCAGGAACATCTTGCGTAAAACTGAGAGGTGATGTTTTGTGGAGACTGGTAGGTTGAATCTTTCCATGTGCTGCTTTCAAGGGTCATAGGGAAAAAAGATTGCCAAGAAGATGAAGCCCGGGATGTTGATGTCACCTCGTATTGGTGGAGCCTCGTAGCCTCTAGCGATTGATGGGAAGGCTAGCATGTGGCACTGTTGTCTTTCCTGCCGAGTTAGTCATGCGGCGTCCCCCATTTGCAGTTCAGTCAGAGCCCGTGTGGGACTGTCCTGGCACCGGCCATTGTGGACCAGAGAGCTCTGCCATTCCTGCTGGGCTGTCACAGCACCCCTCTCGGAACAGGGCCTCAGCAGCACTCCCAGGAGTGAGAGAGAGAGAGAGAATTGCGCTGGAGAGACAGGGACAGTTTTATTTTCTGTAGCTCCCTGAACATGCTCCTGATGTTTATTTTGAGATCTCTTTCTCAGGAAAATTGATTTGAGTCCAGTTACCAGGTTCCTTTGAAGGTTCATATTTGTAGATGGCGCCCTCTAGCTCCAAGAAGCTTTAATCTCTGGGGATTCTCAGCCCTAGGGGGGATGGCAGGGGTCCCAGGGGAGCAGTGTCGGTGCCCACCCCCGCTGGGAAAAAAGAGGTCTTTCCTGCTTCCCGGCCACAGTGCCTGTCTTCACTGCCAGGGCTAGTTTGTGGAGCATGCAGGGAGAAGCTGATGTAGGTGGGGTCGGCCGTTTTGCAGGCCAGCGCCGTCGGGAAAGCAGGCCGTGTACTTGTTACAGCATGGTAAGGGGCCTCGGTGCTGTGAGGCAAGCCAGGGGGATAGATCGCCCGGTGCTCCTGAAAGCTCCACCGCCTGCCGGGCAGAGTGCACCTGGGCAGTTTGGCACAGCTGTCCTTTCTCCTGAGCAGCAAGCCCTGTTAGAGCCTTTCCCCTTTAGCAGTTCTCTCACTGTTAGGAAGTCTCTCGGGCTGTCCACCTTTCCTTTTACCCACAGCGGCCGGATGTGGATCCTTGGGTTGTCCCACAAGAGGCTGGAATCTCAAGTCTCTCGAAGTCTTCCGCCTGTCTTTCCTTTCCAACCCCACCGGTACTCCAGAATGCAGCACGTGCATGGTAGGTTCGTGCTCCCAGAGCACATCTCCAGGGCTATACGTCACACTTCTCCTTGAGGTACCAGCCTGCCGCAGCAGCGTTCTTCCCTTCTGCTCTTCCAGGATTTGGTGTAGTTTTTCTATTTCCATACAGTACGTATGTATCTGCTTTTGGTTTTGGAGGAGGTTTCCGCCCATGTCTCACGTGAGCCGCCATCTTTAATTCCATCAGCATATCTTTTTTCTTTTTTTTTCTGTTTCATTTGTCTTGGGAACCTGTCCCCACCCCCTCAACTTATAGTTTGTCTTCGTCATTGGATCTCAAGTGAGTCTCCTGTAAGGGTGCATGTAGGTGGTTTTGAGTTTTCATCCCTTCTCTTAACCCTGTGTCTTTTGATTGGAGCCATCAGAGCATGTCAGTATATTCTGACAAATTAGAGCTGTGTCCTTATTGCACTTAAAATTTTTTATTTCTTATCGTTAATCTACAATCAACCAAAGAACATTATGATCAGCAAGTACGCCAAGTCCACCCCCAAATCCCCGTTACAGTTGCTGTCCATCATCGTAGTTGAATGCTGTAGACACCGTCACCATTTCAGCACACACACACGCCGTTACAGTTGGTGTCCGTCAGTGAGTAGTAAGTTGCTGTAGAATCACTAATTGTCTTCTCTTTGTTCTATAGACCTCCCCATGCTCCCCACACCCCACACATTATACATGCTAATCCTAATGCCCCCTTTATTTCTCGCAGACCTAATTACTCCCTTGCCACCCACCCTGCCCAGTCCCTTTCCCTTTGGTAACTGTAAGTCCACTCTCACCTTCTGTGAGTCTGCTGCTGTTTTTGTCCTACAGTTTTTCTTTGTTATCATACTTCACACATGAGTGAAATCATTTGGGACATGTATTTCTCGTCCTGGCCTATTTGACTGAGCATAATACCCTCTAGCTCCATCCACGTTATTGCAAATGATAGGATATGTTTTCTTCTTACGGCTGCTTACTGCACTTTTTAAACTGGATTTCATTCTTCTTTTTTGTTTGTAGTTTCGCTATGAGCTTTCACAATTGCTCTCCTGGTTATGAGCAAAAACTTTGTGTTAATCGATATGTACCTATATCTATCTATCTGTCTGTCTATCTATCTATTTATCTATGAATCAATCAACGTTTTGTCTGCCCATCTGTCCTTGTGTACAGAACAGTTAACCACATAGCCTATGTCACTTACCTACATTATGCTTCCAAAAATCCTGCAAGGTAACTAGGCTGTAGGGAGAGCACAGGGTTCACTGAGAAACTTGCAGGTCGAGTCGGCCACGTATACCTACAAAACCAGGAAATGGATGTGCAGAGACTTAATCACGTGTCTCTATCCTCTGTCCTCTTTCATCTCCATCTCACTTGCTGTCTGTATTTAGCCACAATCATTGACTAAGTGCTCCCTGAAGACCACAAGTATCCTTCCTCTGGGCCTGTTGTCGACAGAAAAGTAAACTTGTTGCTTTGCTCACCACCATGTTTGAAGGACATGGGCGTGATCAGCACTGATAGGATGGAGGGTCAAATAAAAAGGAACATCAATTTCTAGACAGAAGCAGTTGGGAGCTAAGAGTGTATTGTTGAGAGACGTGTTTTTTGAGTCTCCAAACTTCCCTCTTTACGTGGTTGTTACATCTTCACATTCGTGAAGGTCATAAAACCCAGTGATTTCAAAGGCCCTGATGCTTATTATTACAGCAACTCAGTTGTTGAGGTGAGAGAAAATGAGAAGGACGTTGCTGCACCTCTAAATCTATGGCTGGGAACTGCAGAAACCAAACAAAAAGAATTCTCATTGGCCAGATAGGGCTATTTTCTAATCACTGTCTCTGCGGACACAAACAGAATCCATTTGTTTCATTGTTTGTTTTTCAGTTTCACTCGTGTAGGGTACTTGTCCAAACACCTTCGGCTTGTAGTTAGTCTGTGTCCTTGGATTTCAAGTGAGTCTCCTGTAAGTAAGCACGTAGGTGTCTTGAGATTTCATTCCTTCTTTTAACCCTGTGTCTTTTGTTTGCATCACTCAGAGCCTGACATTTTATTCTGATGATTCAGAGCTATGCCCTTAATGCACTTAAAAATTTTTGTTATCATTAATCTACAATCACGTGAAGAACATTATATTTACTATGCTTCCCCTTCACCAAGTCCCCCCGAAAACCACTTCAGTCACTAACCATCAACGTAGTTGGATGCTGTAGACCCATTCACCATGTCCCCCCCCACAGACCTTGTTACAGTCGCTCTCCATCAGTGAGTATTAAGATGCTATATGATATCTACTTTTCTTCTCTGTGTTTTAAAGCACTCCCCATGACCCCCGACCCCACGCATTATACATGCTATTCCTAGTGACCCCATTTTTTCTCTTAGCACTTATCTCTCCCTTCAGACCCACCATGCCCAGTCCCTTTCCCTTTGGTAACTGTTTGTCCACTCTCGGGTTCTGTGAATCTGCTGCTTTTTTTTCCTTCAGTTTTTCTTTGTTGTTATACTCCACACATGAGTGAGATCACTTGGTACTTGTCTTTCTCCGCCTGGCTTATTTCTCTGAACATACTACCTTCAAGCTCCATCCACGTCATTGCAAATGGTAGGATTTGTTTTCTTCTTAAGGCTGCTTACTGTACTTTTAAACTGGATTTCATTCTTCCTTTTTGTTTGTAGTTTAGCTATGTGCTTTCACCATTCATCTCCTGGTTATGAGTAATACTTTGTGTCAGTCAATATGTATCTGTATCTATCTATCTAACGGTATCTCTATCTATCTATCTATCTATCTATCTATCTATCTATCTATCTATCTATCTATCTATCTATCTGTCGATCTGTCTATCTGTCTATCTGTCTATCTGTCTATCTACCTATCTATCTATCTACCTATCTATCTATCTATCTATCTATCTATCTATCTATCTATCTATCTATCTATCTATCTATCTATCTTCCTATCATCTATCTATGATGTCTATCATCTACAAATCTATGTACCTATCTATCTATCTTTCATCTGTCATCTGTCTACCTATTTATCTATGAATCAATCATCTTTTTGTCTGCCTTTCTATTCTTTTGTACAGAACAGTTAACAACATAGCCTATGTCTCTTCCTTACATTATGCTTCCAGAAATCTTGCAGGGTATCTAAGCCATAAGGGGAGCACTGTGTTCACTGACACGTTTTCAGGTAGAGTCAGCAGAGTGTGCTAACAAAACCAGTAAACGGAAGTGAAAAGTCTTGAACCCGTATCTCTGTCCTCTGTCCTCTTATAATTCCTGCTCGCTTGGTGACTTTATTTAGCCACATTCAGTAAGTAAGTAATCCCTGAAGACCACAAGTATACTTCGTCAGGGCATGTTGTCGACAGAAATGTGTACTTGTTTCTTTGCACACCACCATGTTTGAGGGACATCAGCATGATCACTGCTGATTGGAGGAGCTACAAATATAAAGGAACACCTATTTCTGGACAGGAGCAGTTGGGAACAAAGAGTGTGTTGTGGAGTGAAGTGTTTATTTGAGGGTCCAAACTTCCGTCTTTATGTGGTTATTACTTCTTTACATTCATGAACATCGTAAAAAGCAATGATTTTAAAAGCCCAGACGCATATTATTACAGCAATTCATTTGTTGAGGTGAGAGGAAATGAGAAGGAAGTTGCTACACCACTAAATCTATGTCTGGGCTCTGCTGAAACCAAACAAAAAGAGTTCACAGTGGCTATATAGGGGTATTTTCTGCTGACTCACTCTGGGGACTCAAACAGAATCCATTTTTTTGTTTGTTTCTCAGTTTCACTTGTATAGGGTACCTGTCCCCGCCCCTTCAGCTTTTAGTTGTCTGTGTCCTTGAATCTCATGTGAGTCTCCAGAAAGGGAGCATGGAGTTGGTCTTGAGTTTTCATCAGTTCTTCTAACCCTGTGTCTTTTGATTGGAGCACTCAAAGCCTGTACTTTTATTCTGATATTTGAGAGCTGTGCTCTTAATGCAATTTGAAATTTTTTTTGTTCTCATTAATATACAATCACATGCAGAACATTATGTTTTCTAGTCTATCCCCTTCACCAAGTACCCCCCAAATCCCAGTTACAGTCTCTGTCCTTCAGCATGTACTAGGATGCTGTAGAATCACTACATGTCTTCTCTGTGTTGTACAGCCCTTCCCATGAGACCCCACAATACCAATTATACATGCTAATCCTAATGACCGCATTCTTTTTCCCCGCCCTTATTACCCCCTTCCCACAAACCCTACCCAGTCCCTTTCTCTTTGGTAACTGTTAGTCCACTCTCTGTTTCTGTAAGTCTGCTGCTGTCTTTTCCTTCAGTTTTTCTTTGTTATCATACCCCACACATGACTGAAATCATTTGGTACATGTACTTCTCAGTTGGCCTATTTGACTGAGCATAATACCCTCTAGCTCCATCCACGTTATTGCAAATGATAAGATTTGTTTTCTTCTTATGGCTGCTTATGGCACTTTTTAAACTGGATTTCATTTTTCTTTTTTGTTTGTAGTTTCGCTATGTGCTTTCACCATTGCTCTCCTGGTTATGAGCAGTAGCTTTGTGTTAATCGATATGTACCTATATCTATCTATCTGTCTGTCTATCTATTTATCAATCAATCAATCAATCATCCTTTTGTCTTCAAATATGTCCTTTTGTACAGAACAGTTAACCATATATACTATATCACTTTTCTACACTATGCTTCCAAAAATCCTGCAAAGTATCTAGGCTGTAGAGAGAGCACTGGGTTCACCGAGACACTTGCAGTTGGAGTCGGCCGCGTGTACCTACAAAACCAGGAAATGGTTTTGCCGGGACTTGAACCCGTGTCTCTATCCTCTGTCCTCCTTCATCTCCTTCTAAATGGCTGTCTGTATTTCGCCACATTCAATGACTCAGTGCTCCCTGAAGACCACAAGTATCATTCCTCTGGGCCTGTTGTCGACAGAAAAGTATTCTTGTTGCTTTGCTCACCACCATGTTTGAAGGACATCAGCGTGATCACCGCCGATAGGACGGAGGGTCAAATAAAAAGGAACACCAATTTCTAGACAGGAGCAGTTTGGAGCTAAGATTGTATTGTGGAGTGACGTGTTTATTTGAGTGTCCAAACTTCCCTCTTTAGGTGGTTATTAGATCTTCACATTCGTGAACATCAGAAAACCCATTGATTTCAAAGGCCCAGATGGTTATTATTACAGCAAATCAGTTGTTGAGGTGAGAGAAAATGAGAACTATGTTGCTGCACCACTAAATCCATGGCTGGGAACTGCTGAAACCAAACAAAAAGAATTCACGGTGGCCAGATAGGTCTATTTTCTGCTGACTGTCTCTGGGGACTCAAACAGAATCCATTTGTTTGAATGTTTGATTTTCAGTTTCACTCGTGTAGGGTACTTGTCCACACACCTTCGGCTTGTAGTTTGTCTGTGTCCTTCTATCTCAAGTGAGTCTCCTGTAAGTAAGCACGTAGGTGTCTTGAGTTTTCATCCCTTCTTTCAACCGAGTGTCTTTTGTTTGCAGCACTCACTGCCTGACCTTTTATTCTGATGATTCTGAGCTGTGCACTTATTGCACTTAAAGAATTTTTTTTATCATTAATCTACAATCACGTGAAGAACATTATGTTTACTATGCTCTCCCATTCACCATGTCGCCCCGAAAAATCTCTTCTGTCACTGTCGATCAGTGTAGTTGAATGCTGTAGACCCCTTCACGATTTCCCCACCCACAAACCACATTATAGTCGCTGTCCATCAGTGAGTAGTATGACACTTTATGATCTCTACTAGTCTTCTCTGGGTTGTACAGTACTCCCCATGCACACCGGACCCCACGCATTATACATGCTAATCCTAATGCCCCCATTCTTTCTCCCCACACTTATCCCTTCCTTCAGACTCACCCTGCCGAGTCCATTACCCTTTCGTAACTTTTCAGCAACTCTCGGATTCTGTGTGTCTGCAGCTATTTTTTTCCTTCAGTTTTTTTTGTTGTTATAGCCCACACATGAGTGAAATCACTTGGTACTTCTCTTTCTAAGCATGACCTATTTCTCTGAACATACTACCGTCTAGCTCCATCCACGTAATTGCAAATGGTAGTATTTGTTATCTTCTTAAGGCTGCTTACTGCACTTTTTAAACTGGATTTCATTCTTCCTTTTTGTTTGTACTTTAGCTATGTTATTCACCATTCAACTCCTGGTTATGAACAATAGCTTTGTGTCAATTGATATGTATCTGTATGTATCTATCTAACGGTCTGTCTGTCTATCTATGTATCTATGTATATATGTATCTATCTATCTATCTATCTGCCTATCATCTATCTATGATGTCTATCATCTAATAATCTACGTACCTCTCTATCTATCTTTCATCTGTCGTCTGTGTACCTATCTATCAATGAATCAATCATCTTTTTGTCTGCCCATCTATCCTTCTGTACAGAACAGTTAGCAACATAGCCTATGTCTCTTCCCTACATTATGCTTCCAGAAATCTTGCAAGGTAACTAAGCCATAAGGAGAGCACTGTGTTCACCAATACACATTCAGGTAGGGTCAGCCGCGTGTGCTTACAAAACCAGTAAATGGAGGTGAAAGGACTTGAAACCGTATCTCTGTCCTCTGTCCTCTTATACTTCCTGATCGCTTGGTGACTTTATTTAACCACATTCAGGGAGTAAGTGATCCCTGAAGACAACAAGTATCCTTCGTCTGGGCCTATTGTCGAAAGAAAAGTGTACTTGTTTCTTTGCACACCTCCATGTTTGAGGGACAACGGCAAGATCACTGCTGATTGGTGGAGCCACAAATATAAAGGAACACCTATTTCTGGACAGGAGCAGTTGGGAACAAAGAGTGTGTTGTGGAGTGAAGTGTTTATTTGAGGGTCCAACCTTCCTTCTTTAGGTGGTTATTCCTTCTTTACATTCGTGAACATCATAAAAAGCAATGATTTTAAAAGCCCAGACACATATTATTACAGCAATTCATTTCTTGAGGTGAGAGGAAATGAGAAGGAAGTTACTGCACCACTAAATCTATGCCTAAGCACTGCTGAAACCAAACAAAAAGAATTCACGGTGGCTAGGTAGGACTATTTTCTACTGACTCCCTCTGGGGACTCAAACAGAATCCATTAGTTTGTTTGTTTCTCAGTTTCACTTGTATAGGGTACCTGTCCCCGCCCCTTCAGCTTTTAGTTGTCTGTGTCCTTGAATCTCATGTGAGTCTCCAGAAAGGGAGCATGGAGTTGGTCTTGAGTTTTCATCAGTTCTTCTAACCCTGTGTCTTTTGATTGGAGCACTCAAAGCCTGTACTTTTATTCTGATATTTGAGAGCTGTGCTCTTAATGCAATTTGAAATTTTTTTTGTTCTCATTAATATACAATCACATGCAGAGCATTATGTTTTCTAGTCTATCCCCTTCACCAAGTACCCCCCAAATCCCAGTTACAGTCTCTGTCCTTCAGCATGTACTAGGATGCTGTAGAATCACTACATGTCTTCTCTGTGTTGTACAGCCCTTCCCATGAGACCCCACAATACCAATTATACATGCTAATCCTAATGACCGCATTCTTTTTCCCCGCCCTTATTACCCCCTTCCCACAAACCCTACCCAGTCCCTTTCTCTTTGGTAACTGTTAGTCCACTCTCTGTTTCTGTAAGTCTGCTGCTGTCTTTTCCTTCAGTTTTTCTTTGTTATCATACCCCACACATGACTGAAATCATTTGGTACATGTACTTCTCAGTTGGCCTATTTGACTGAGCATAATACCCTCTAGCTCCATCCACGTTATTGCAAATGATAGGATTTGTTTTCTTCTTATGGCTGCTTATGGCACTTTTTAAACTGGATTTCATTTTTCTTTTTTGTTTGTAGTTTCGCTATGTGCTTTCACCATTGCTCTCCTGGTTATGAGCAGTAGCTTTGTGTTAATCGATATGTACCTATATCTATCTATCTGTCTGTCTATCTATTTATCAATCAATCAATCAATCATCCTTTTGTCTTCAAATATGTCCTTTTGTACAGAACAGTTAACCATATATCCTATATCACTTTTCTACACTATGCTTCCAAAAATCCTGCAAAGTATCTAGGCTGTAGAGAGAGCACTGGGTTCACCGAGACACTTGCAGTTGGAGTCGGCCGCGTGTACCTACAAAACCAGGAAATGGTTTTGCCGGGACTTGAACCCGTGTCTCTATCCTCTGTCCTCCTTCATCTCCTTCTAAATGGCTGTCTGTATTCCGCCACATTCATTGACTCAGTGCTCCCTGAAGACCACAAGTATCATTCCTCTGGGCCTGTTGTCGACAGAAAAGTATTCTTGTTGCTTTGCTCACCACCATGTTTGAAGGACATCAGCATGATCACCGCCGATAGGACGGAGGGTCAAATAAAAAGGAACACCAATTTCTAGACAGGAGCAGTTGGGAGCTAAGATTGTATTGTGGAGTGACGTGTTTATTTGAGTGTCCAAACTTCCCTCTTTAGGTGGTTATTAGATCTTCACATTCGTGAACATCAGAAAACCCATTGATTTCAAAGGCCCAGATGGTTATTATTACAGCAAATCAGTTGTTGAGGTGAGAGAAAATGAGAACTATGTTGCTGCACCACTAAATCCATGGCTGGGAACTGCTGAAACCAAACAAAAAGAATTCACGGTGGCCAGATAGGTCTATTTTCTGCTGACTGTCTCTGGGGACTCAAACAGAATCCATTTGTTTGAATGTTTGATTTTCAGTTTCACTCGTGTAGGGTACTTGTCCACACACCTTCGGCTTGTAGTTTGTCTGTGTCCTTCTATCTCAAGTGAGTCTCCTGTAAGTAAGCACGTAGGTGTCTTGAGTTTTCATCCCTTCTTTCAACCGAGTGTCTTTTGTTTGCAGCACTCACTGCCTGACCTTTTATTCTGATGATTCTGAGCTGTGCACTTATTGCACTTAAAGAATTTTTTTTATCATTAATCTACAATCACGTGAAGAACATTATGTTTACTATGCTCTCCCATTCACCATGTCGCCCCGAAAAATCTCTTCTGTCACTGTCGATCAGTGTAGTTGAATGCTGTAGACCCCTTCACGATTTCCCCACCCACAAACCACATTATAGTCGCTGTCCATCAGTGAGTAGTATGACACTTTATGATCTCTACTAGTCTTCTCTGGGTTGTACAGTACTCCCCATGCACACCGGACCCCACGCATTATACATGCTAATCCTAATGCCCCCATTCTTTCTCCCCACACTTATCCCTTCCTTCAGACTCACCCTGCCGAGTCCATTACCCTTTCGTAACTTTTCAGCAACTCTCGGATTCTGTGTGTCTGCAGCTATTTTTTTCCTTCAGTTTTTTTTGTTGTTATAGCCCACACATGAGTGAAATCACTTGGTACTTCTCTTTCTAAGCATGACCTATTTCTCTGAACATACTACCGTCTAGCTCCATCCACGTAATTGCAAATGGTAGTATTTGTTATCTTCTTAAGGCTGCTTACTGCACTTTTTAAACTGGATTTCATTCTTCCTTTTTGTTTGTACTTTAGCTATGTTATTCACCATTCAACTCCTGGTTATGAACAATAGCTTTGTGTCAATTGATATGTATCTGTATGTATCTATCTAACGGTCTGTCTGTCTATCTATGTATCTATGTATATATGTATCTATCTATCTATCTATCTGCCTATCATCTATCTATGATGTCTATCATCTAATAATCTACGTACCTCTCTATCTATCTTTCATCTGTCGTCTGTGTACCTATCTATCAATGAATCAATCATCTTTTTGTCTGCCCATCTATCCTTCTGTACAGAACAGTTAGCAACATAGCCTATGTCTCTTCCCTACATTATGCTTCCAGAAATCTTGCAAGGTAACTAAGCCATAAGGAGAGCACTGTGTTCACCAATACACATTCAGGTAGGGTCAGCCGCGTGTGCTTACAAAACCAGTAAATGGAGGTGAAAGGACTTGAAACCGTATCTCTGTCCTCTGTCCTCTTATACTTCCTGATCGCTTGGTGACTTTATTTAACCACATTCAGGGAGTAAGTGATCCCTGAAGACAACAAGTATCCTTCGTCTGGGCCTATTGTCGAAAGAAAAGTGTACTTGTTTCTTTGCACACCTCCATGTTTGAGGGACAACGGCAAGATCACTGCTGATTGGTGGAGCCACAAATATAAAGGAACACCTATTTCTGGACAGGAGCAGTTGGGAACAAAGAGTGTGTTGTGGAGTGAAGTGTTTATTTGAGGGTCCAACCTTCCTTCTTTAGGTGGTTATTCCTTCTTTACATTCGTGAACATCATAAAAAGCAATGATTTTAAAAGCCCAGACACATATTATTACAGCAATTCATTTCTTGAGGTGAGAGGAAATGAGAAGGAAGTTACTGCACCACTAAATCTATGCCTAAGCACTGCTGAAACCAAACAAAAAGAATTCACGGTGGCTAGGTAGGACTATTTTCTACTGACTCCCTCTGGGGACTCAAACAGAATCCATTAGTTTGTTTGTTTCTCAGTTTCACTTGTATAGGGTACCTGTCCCCGCCCCTTCAGCTTTTAGTTGTCTGTGTCCTTGAATCTCATGTGAGTCTCCAGAAAGGGAGCATGGAGTTGGTCTTGAGTTTTCATCAGTTCTTCTAACCCTGTGTCTTTTGATTGGAGCACTCAAAGCCTGTACTTTTATTCTGATATTTGAGAGCTGTGCTCTTAATGCATTTTGAAATTTTTTTTGTTCTCATTAATATACAATCACATGCAGAGCATTATGTTTTCTAGTCTATCCCCTTCACCAAGTACCCCCCAAATCCCAGTTACAGTCTCTGTCCTTCAGCATGTACTAGGATGCTGTAGAATCACTACATGTCTTCTCTGTGTTGTACAGCCCTTCCCATGAGACCCCACAATACCAATTATACATGCTAATCCTAATGACCGCATTCTTTTTCCCCGCCCTTATTACCCCCTTCCCACAAACCCTACCCAGTCCCTTTCTCTTTGGTAACTGTTAGTCCACTCTCTGTTTCTGTAAGTCTGCTGCTGTCTTTTCCTTCAGTTTTTCTTTGTTATCATACCCCACACATGACTGAAATCATTTGGTACATGTACTTCTCAGTTGGCCTATTTGACTGAGCATAATACCCTCTAGCTCCATCCACGTTATTGCAAATGATAGGATTTGTTTTCTTCTTATGGCTGCTTATGGCACTTTTTAAACTGGATTTCATTTTTCTTTTTTGTTTGTAGTTTCGCTATGTGCTTTCACCATTGCTCTCCTGGTTATGAGCAGTAGCTTTGTGTTAATCGATATGTACCTATATCTATCTATCTGTCTGTCTATCTATTTATCAATCAATCAATCAATCATCCTTTTGTCTTCAAATATGTCCTTTTGTACAGAACAGTTAACCATATATCCTATATCACTTTTCTACACTATGCTTCCAAAAATCCTGCAAAGTATCTAGGCTGTAGAGAGAGCACTGGGTTCACCGAGACACTTGCAGTTGGAGTCGGCCGCGTGTACCTACAAAACCAGGAAATGGTTTTGCCGGGACTTGAACCCGTGTCTCTATCCTCTGTCCTCCTTCATCTCCTTCTAAATGGCTGTCTGTATTCCGCCACATTCATTGACTCAGTGCTCCCTGAAGACCACAAGTATCATTCCTCTGGGCCTGTTGTCGACAGAAAAGTATTCTTGTTGCTTTGCTCACCACCATGTTTGAAGGACATCAGCATGATCACCGCCGATAGGACGGAGGGTCAAATAAAAAGGAACACCAATTTCTAGACAGGAGCAGTTGGGAGCTAAGATTGTATTGTGGAGTGACGTGTTTATTTGAGTGTCCAAACTTCCCTCTTTAGGTGGTTATTAGATCTTCACATTCGTGAACATCAGAAAACCCATTGATTTCAAAGGCCCAGATGGTTATTATTACAGCAAATCAGTTGTTGAGGTGAGAGAAAATGAGAACTATGTTGCTGCACCACTAAATCCATGGCTGGGAACTGCTGAAACCAAACAAAAAGAATTCACGGTGGCCAGATAGGTCTATTTTCTGCTGACTGTCTCTGGGGACTCAAACAGAATCCATTTGTTTGAATGTTTGATTTTCAGTTTCACTCGTGTAGGGTACTTGTCCACACACCTTCGGCTTGTAGTTTGTCTGTGTCCTTCTATCTCAAGTGAGTCTCCTGTAAGTAAGCACGTAGGTGTCTTGAGTTTTCATCCCTTCTTTCAACCGAGTGTCTTTTGTTTGCAGCACTCACTGCCTGACCTTTTATTCTGATGATTCTGAGCTGTGCACTTATTGCACTTAAAGAATTTTTTTTATCATTAATCTACAATCACGTGAAGAACATTATGTTTACTATGCTCTCCCATTCACCATGTCGCCCCGAAAAATCTCTTCTGTCACTGTCGATCAGTGTAGTTGAATGCTGTAGACCCCTTCACGATTTCCCCACCCACAAACCACATTATAGTCGCTGTCCATCAGTGAGTAGTATGACACTTTATGATCTCTACTAGTCTTCTCTGGGTTGTACAGTACTCCCCATGCACACCGGACCCCACGCATTATACATGCTAATCCTAATGCCCCCATTCTTTCTCCCCACACTTATCCCTTCCTTCAGACTCACCCTGCCGAGTCCATTACCCTTTCGTAACTTTTCAGCAACTCTCGGATTCTGTGTGTCTGCAGCTATTTTTTTCCTTCAGTTTTTTTTGTTGTTATAGCCCACACATGAGTGAAATCACTTGGTACTTCTCTTTCTAAGCATGACCTATTTCTCTGAACATACTACCGTCTAGCTCCATCCACGTAATTGCAAATGGTAGTATTTGTTATCTTCTTAAGGCTGCTTACTGCACTTTTTAAACTGGATTTCATTCTTCCTTTTTGTTTGTACTTTAGCTATGTTATTCACCATTCAACTCCTGGTTATGAACAATAGCTTTGTGTCAATTGATATGTATCTGTATGTATCTATCTAACGGTCTGTCTGTCTATCTATGTATCTATGTATATATGTATCTATCTATCTATCTATCTGCCTATCATCTATCTATGATGTCTATCATCTAATAATCTACGTACCTCTCTATCTATCTTTCATCTGTCGATTGTGTACCTATCTATCAATGAATCAATCATCTTTTTGTCTGCCCATCTATCCTTCTGTACAGAACAGTTAGCAACATAGCCTATGTCTCTTCCCTACATTATGCTTCCAGAAATCTTGCAAGGTAACTAAGCCATAAGGAGAGCACTGTGTTCACCAATACACATTCAGGTAGGGTCAGCCGCGTGTGCTTACAAAACCAGTAAATGGAGGTGAAAGGACTTGAAACCGTATCTCTGTCCTCTGTCCTCTTATACTTCCTGATCGCTTGGTGACTTTATTTAACCACATTCAGGGAGTAAGTGATCCCTGAAGACAACAAGTATCCTTCGTCTGGGCCTATTGTCGAAAGAAAAGTGTACTTGTTTCTTTGCACACCTCCATGTTTGAGGGACAACGGCAAGATCACTGCTGATTGGTGGAGCCACAAATATAAAGGAACACCTATTTCTGGACAGGAGCAGTTGGGAACAAAGAGTGTGTTGTGGAGTGAAGTGTTTATTTGAGGGTCCAACCTTCCTTCTTTAGGTGGTTATTCCTTCTTTACATTCGTGAACATCATAAAAAGCAATGATTTTAAAAGCCCAGACACATATTATTACAGCAATTCATTTCTTGAGGTGAGAGGAAATGAGAAGGAAGTTACTGCACCACTAAATCTATGCCTAAGCACTGCTGAAACCAAACAAAAAGAATTCACGGTGGCTAGGTAGGACTATTTTCTACTGACTCCCTCTGGGGACTCAAACAGAATCCATTAGTTTGTTTGTTTCTCAGTTTCACTTGTATAGGGTACCTGTCCCCGCCCCTTCAGCTTTTAGTTGTCTGTGTCCTTGAATCTCATGTGAGTCTCCAGAAAGGGAGCATGGAGTTGGTCTTGAGTTTTCATCAGTTCTTCTAACCCTGTGTCTTTTGATTGGAGCACTCAAAGCCTGTACTTTTATTCTGATATTTGAGAGCTGTGCTCTTAATGCAATTTGAAATTTTTTTTGTTCTCATTAATATACAATCACATGCAGAGCATTATGTTTTCTAGTCTATCCCCTTCACCAAGTACCCCCCAAATCCCAGTTACAGTCTCTGTCCTTCAGCATGTACTAGGATGCTGTAGAATCACTACATGTCTTCTCTGTGTTGTACAGCCCTTCCCATGAGACCCCACAATACCAATTATACATGCTAATCCTAATGACCGCATTCTTTTTCCCCGCCCTTATTACCCCCTTCCCACAAACCCTACCCAGTCCCTTTCTCTTTGGTAACTGTTAGTCCACTCTCTGTTTCTGTAAGTCTGCTGCTGTCTTTTCCTTCAGTTTTTCTTTGTTATCATACCCCACACATGACTGAAATCATTTGGTACATGTACTTCTCAGTTGGCCTATTTGACTGAGCATAATACCCTCTAGCTCCATCCACGTTATTGCAAATGATAGGATTTGTTTTCTTCTTATGGCTGCTTATGGCACTTTTTAAACTGGATTTCATTTTTCTTTTTTGTTTGTAGTTTCGCTATGTGCTTTCACCATTGCTCTCCTGGTTATGAGCAGTAGCTTTGTGTTAATCGATATGTACCTATATCTATCTATCTGTCTGTCTATCTATTTATCAATCAATCAATCAATCATCCTTTTGTCTTCAAATATGTCCTTTTGTACAGAACAGTTAACCATATATCCTATATCACTTTTCTACACTATGCTTCCAAAAATCCTGCAAAGTATCTAGGCTGTAGAGAGAGCACTGGGTTCACCGAGACACTTGCAGTTGGAGTCGGCCGCGTGTACCTACAAAACCAGGAAATGGTTTTGCCGGGACTTGAACCCGTGTCTCTATCCTCTGTCCTCCTTCATCTCCTTCTAAATGGCTGTCTGTATTCCGCCACATTCATTGACTCAGTGCTCCCTGAAGACCACAAGTATCATTCCTCTGGGCCTGTTGTCGACAGAAAAGTATTCTTGTTGCTTTGCTCACCACCATGTTTGAAGGACATCAGCATGATCACCGCCGATAGGACGGAGGGTCAAATAAAAAGGAACACCAATTTCTAGACAGGAGCAGTTGGGAGCTAAGATTGTATTGTGGAGTGACGTGTTTATTTGAGTGTCCAAACTTCCCTCTTTAGGTGGTTATTAGATCTTCACATTCGTGAACATCAGAAAACCCATTGATTTCAAAGGCCCAGATGGTTATTATTACAGCAAATCAGTTGTTGAGGTGAGAGAAAATGAGAACTATGTTGCTGCACCACTAAATCCATGGCTGGGAACTGCTGAAACCAAACAAAAAGAATTCACGGTGGCCAGATAGGTCTATTTTCTGCTGACTGTCTCTGGGGACTCAAACAGAATCCATTTGTTTGAATGTTTGATTTTCAGTTTCACTCGTGTAGGGTACTTGTCCACACACCTTCGGCTTGTAGTTTGTCTGTGTCCTTCTATCTCAAGTGAGTCTCCTGTAAGTAAGCACGTAGGTGTCTTGAGTTTTCATCCCTTCTTTCAACCGAGTGTCTTTTGTTTGCAGCACTCACTGCCTGACCTTTTATTCTGATGATTCTGAGCTGTGCACTTATTGCACTTAAAGAATTTTTTTTATCATTAATCTACAATCACGTGAAGAACATTATGTTTACTATGCTCTCCCATTCACCATGTCGCCCCGAAAAATCTCTTCTGTCACTGTCGATCAGTGTAGTTGAATGCTGTAGACCCCTTCACGATTTCCCCACCCACAAACCACATTATAGTCGCTGTCCATCAGTGAGTAGTATGACACTTTATGATCTCTACTAGTCTTCTCTGGGTTGTACAGTACTCCCCATGCACACCGGACCCCACGCATTATACATGCTAATCCTAATGCCCCCATTCTTTCTCCCCACACTTATCCCTTCCTTCAGACTCACCCTGCCGAGTCCATTACCCTTTCGTAACTTTTCAGCAACTCTCGGATTCTGTGTGTCTGCAGCTATTTTTTTCCTTCAGTTTTTTTTGTTGTTATAGCCCACACATGAGTGAAATCACTTGGTACTTCTCTTTCTAAGCATGACCTATTTCTCTGAACATACTACCGTCTAGCTCCATCCACGTAATTGCAAATGGTAGTATTTGTTATCTTCTTAAGGCTGCTTACTGCACTTTTTAAACTGGATTTCATTCTTCCTTTTTGTTTGTACTTTAGCTATGTTATTCACCATTCAACTCCTGGTTATGAACAATAGCTTTGTGTCAATTGATATGTATCTGTATGTATCTATCTAACGGTCTGTCTGTCTATCTATGTATCTATGTATATATGTATCTATCTATCTATCTATCTGCCTATCATCTATCTATGATGTCTATCATCTAATAATCTACGTACCTCTCTATCTATCTTTCATCTGTCGTCTGTGTACCTATCTATCAATGAATCAATCATCTTTTTGTCTGCCCATCTATCCTTCTGTACAGAACAGTTAGCAACATAGCCTATGTCTCTTCCCTACATTATGCTTCCAGAAATCTTGCAAGGTAACTAAGCCATAAGGAGAGCACTGTGTTCACCAATACACATTCAGGTAGGGTCAGCCGCGTGTGCTTACAAAACCAGTAAATGGAGGTGAAAGGACTTGAAACCGTATCT
The DNA here is from genome assembly GCF_030020395.1 of Manis pentadactyla. NCBI lineage: Eukaryota > Metazoa > Chordata > Mammalia > Pholidota > Manidae > Manis > Manis pentadactyla. The sequence goes on from NW_026644638.1 coordinate 181,914, forward strand.
CTGTCCTCTGTCCTCTTATACTTCCTGATCGCTTGGTGACTTTATTTAACCACATTCAGGGAGTAAGTGATCCCTGAAGACAACAAGTATCCTTCGTCTGGGCCTATTGTCGAAAGAAAAGTGTACTTGTTTCTTTGCACACCTCCATGTTTGAGGGACAACGGCAAGATCACTGCTGATTGGTGGAGCCACAAATATAAAGGAACACCTATTTCTGGACAGGAGCAGTTGGGAACAAAGAGTGTGTTGTGGAGTGAAGTGTTTATTTGAGGGTCCAACCTTCCTTCTTTAGGTGGTTATTCCTTCTTTACATTCGTGAACATCATAAAAAGCAATGATTTTAAAAGCCCAGACACATATTATTACAGCAATTCATTTCTTGAGGTGAGAGGAAATGAGAAGGAAGTTACTGCACCACTAAATCTATGCCTAAGCACTGCTGAAACCAAACAAAAAGAATTCACGGTGGCTAGGTAGGACTATTTTCTACTGACTCCCTCTGGGGACTCAAACAGAATCCATTAGTTTGTTTGTTTCTCAGTTTCACTTGTATAGGGTACCTGTCCCCGCCCCTTCAGCTTTTAGTTGTCTGTGTCCTTGAATCTCATGTGAGTCTCCAGAAAGGGAGCATGGAGTTGGTCTTGAGTTTTCATCAGTTCTTCTAACCCTGTGTCTTTTGATTGGAGCACTCAAAGCCTGTACTTTTATTCTGATATTTGAGAGCTGTGCTCTTAATGCAATTTGAAATTTTTTTTGTTCTCATTAATATACAATCACATGCAGAGCATTATGTTTTCTAGTCTATCCCCTTCACCAAGTACCCCCCAAATCCCAGTTACAGTCTCTGTCCTTCAGCATGTACTAGGATGCTGTAGAATCACTACATGTCTTCTCTGTGTTGTACAGCCCTTCCCATGAGACCCCACAATACCAATTATACATGCTAATCCTAATGACCGCATTCTTTTTCCCCGCCCTTATTACCCCCTTCCCACAAACCCTACCCAGTCCCTTTCTCTTTGGTAACTGTTAGTCCACTCTCTGTTTCTGTAAGTCTGCTGCTGTCTTTTCCTTCAGTTTTTCTTTGTTATCATACCCCACACATGACTGAAATCATTTGGTACATGTACTTCTCAGTTGGCCTATTTGACTGAGCATAATACCCTCTAGCTCCATCCACGTTATTGCAAATGATAGGATTTGTTTTCTTCTTATGGCTGCTTATGGCACTTTTTAAACTGGATTTCATTTTTCTTTTTTGTTTGTAGTTTCGCTATGTGCTTTCACCATTGCTCTCCTGGTTATGAGCAGTAGCTTTGTGTTAATCGATATGTACCTATATCTATCTATCTGTCTGTCTATCTATTTATCAATCAATCAATCAATCATCCTTTTGTCTTCAAATATGTCCTTTTGTACAGAACAGTTAACCATATATCCTATATCACTTTTCTACACTATGCTTCCAAAAATCCTGCAAAGTATCTAGGCTGTAGAGAGAGCACTGGGTTCACCGAGACACTTGCAGTTCGAGTCGGCCGCGTGTACCTACAAAACCAGGAAATGGTTTTGCCGGGACTTGAACCCGTGTCTCTATCCTCTGTCCTCCTTCATCTCCTTCTAAATGGCTGTCTGTATTTCGCCACATTCAATGACTCAGTGCTCCCTGAAGACCACAAGTATCATTCCTCTGGGCCTGTTGTCGACAGAAAAGTATTCTTGGTGCTTTGCTCACCACCATGTTTGAAGGACATCAGCGTGATCACCGCCGATAGGACGGAGGGTCAAATAAAAAGGAACACCAATTTCTAGACAGGAGCAGTTGGGAGCTAAGATTGTATTGTGGAGTGACGTGTTTATTTGAGTGTCCAAACTTCCCTCTTTAGGTGGTTATTAGATCTTCACATTCGTGAACATCAGAAAACCCATTGATTTCAAAGGCCCAGATGGTTATTATTACAGCAAATCAGTTGTTGAGGTGAGAGAAAATGAGAACTATGTTGCTGCACCACTAAATCCATGGCTGGGAACTGCTGAAACCAAACAAAAAGAATTCACGGTGGCCAGATAGGTCTATTTTCTGCTGACTGTCTCTGGGGACTCAAACAGAATCCATTTGTTTGAATGTTTGATTTTCAGTTTCACTCGTGTAGGGTACTTGTCCACACACCTTCGGCTTGTAGTTTGTCTGTGTCCTTCTATCTCAAGTGAGTCTCCTGTAAGTAAGCACGTAGGTGTCTTGAGTTTTCATCCCTTCTTTCAACCGAGTGTCTTTTGTTTGCAGCACTCACTGCCTGACCTTTTATTCTGATGATTCTGAGCTGTGCACTTATTGCACTTAAAGAATTTTTTTTATCATTAATCTACAATCACGTGAAGAACATTATGTTTAGTATGCTCTCCCATTCACCATGTCGCCCCGAAAAATCTCTTCTGTCACTGTCGATCAGTGTAGTTGAATGCTGTAGACCCCTTCACGATTTCCCCACCCACAAACCACATTATAGTCGCTGTCCATCAGTGAGTAGTATGACACTTTATGATCTCTACTAGTCTTCTCTGGGTTGTACAGTACTCCCCATGCACACCGGACCCCACGCATTATACATGCTAATCCTAATGCCCCCATTCTTTCTCCCCACACTTATCCCTTCCTTCAGACTCACCCTGCCGAGTCCATTACCCTTTCGTAACTTTTCAGCAACTCTCGGATTCTGTGTGTCTGCAGCTATTTTTTTCCTTCAGTTTTTTTTGTTGTTATAGCCCACACATGAGTGAAATCACTTGGTACTTCTCTTTCTAAGCATGACCTATTTCTCTGAACATACTACCGTCTAGCTCCATCCACGTAATTGCAAATGGTAGTATTTGTTATCTTCTTAAGGCTGCTTACTGCACTTTTTAAACTGGATTTCATTCTTCCTTTTTGTTTGTACTTTAGCTATGTTATTCACCATTCAACTCCTGGTTATGAACAATAGCTTTGTGTCAATTGATATGTATCTGTATGTATCTATCTAACGGTCTGTCTGTCTATCTATGTATCTATGTATATATGTATCTATCTATCTATCTATCTGCCTATCATCTATCTATGATGTCTATCATCTAATAATCTACGTACCTCTCTATCTATCTTTCATCTGTCGTCTGTGTACCTATCTATCAATGAATCAATCATCTTTTTGTCTGCCCATCTATCCTTCTGTACAGAACAGTTAGCAACATAGCCTATGTCTCTTCCCTACATTATGCTTCCAGAAATCTTGCAAGGTAACTAAGCCATAAGGAGAGCACTGTGTTCACCAATACACATTCAGGTAGGGTCAGCCGCGTGTGCTTACAAAACCAGTAAATGGAGGTGAAAGGACTTGAAACCGTATCTCTGTCCTCTGTCCTCTTATACTTCCTGATCGCTTGGTGACTTTATTTAACCACATTCAGGGAGTAAGTGATCCCTGAAGACAACAAGTATCCTTCGTCTGGGCCTATTGTCGAAAGAAAAGTGTACTTGTTTCTTTGCACACCTCCATGTTTGAGGGACAACGGCAAGATCACTGCTGATTGGTGGAGCCACAAATATAAAGGAACACCTATTTCTGGACAGGAGCAGTTGGGAACAAAGAGTGTGTTGTGGAGTGAAGTGTTTATTTGAGGGTCCAACCTTCCTTCTTTAGGTGGTTATTCCTTCTTTACATTCGTGAACATCATAAAAAGCAATGATTTTAAAAGCCCAGACACATATTATTACAGCAATTCATTTCTTGAGGTGAGAGGAAATGAGAAGGAAGTTACTGCACCACTAAATCTATGCCTAAGCACTGCTGAAACCAAACAAAAAGAATTCACGGTGGCTAGGTAGGACTATTTTCTACTGACTCCCTCTGGGGACTCAAACAGAATCCATTAGTTTGTTTGTTTCTCAGTTTCACTTGTATAGGGTACCTGTCCCCGCCCCTTCAGCTTTTAGTTTGTCTGTGTCCTTGAATCTCATGTGAGTCTCCAGAAAGGGAGCATGGAGTTGGTCTTGAGTTTTCATCAGTTCTTCTAACCCTGTGTCTTTTGATTGGAGCACTCAAAGCCTGTACTTTTATTCTGATATTTGAGAGCTGTGCTCTTAATGCAATTTGAAATTCTTTTTGTTCTCATTAATATACAATCACATGCAGAGCATTATGTTTTCTAGTCTATCCCCTTCACCAAGAACCCCCCAAATCCCAGTTACAGTCTCTGTCCTTCAGCATGTACTAGGATGCTGTAGAATCACTACATGTCTTCTCTGTGTTGTACAGCCCTTCCCATGAGACCCCACAATACCAATTATACATGCTAATCCTAATGACCGCATTCTTTTTCCCCGCCCTTATTACCCCCTTCCCACAAACCCTACCCAGTCCCTTTCTCTTTGGTAACTTTTAGTCCACTCTCTGTTTCTGTAAGTCTGCTGCTGTCTTTTCCTTCAGTTTTTCTTTGTTATCATACCCCACACATGACTGAAATCATTTGGTACATGTACTTCTCAGTTGGCCTATTTGACTGAGCATAATACCCTCTAGCTCCATCCACGTTATTGCAAATGATAGGATTTGTTTTCTTCTTATGGCTGCTTATGGCACTTTTTAAACTGGATTTCATTTTTCTTTTTTGTTTGTAGTTTCGCTATGTGCTTTCACCATTGCTCTCCTGGTTATGAGCAGTAGCTTTGTGTTAATCGATATGTACCTATATCTATCTATCTGTCTGTCTATCTATTTATCAATCAATCAATCAATCAATCATCCTTTTGTCTTCAAATCTGTCCTTTTGTACAGAACAGTTAACCATATATCCTATATCACTTTTCTACACTATGCTTCCAAAAATCCTGCAAAGTATCTAGGCTGTAGAGAGAGCACTGGGTTCACCGAGACACTTGCAGTTGGAGTCGGCCGCGTGTACCTACAAAACCAGGAAATGGTTTTGCCGGGACTTGAACCCGTGTCTCTATCCTCTGTCCTCCTTCATCTCCTTCTAAATGGCTGTCTGTATTTCGCCACATTCAATGACTCAGTGCTCCCTGAAGACCACAAGTATCATTCCTCTGGGCCTGTTGTCGACAGAAAAGTATTCTTGTTGCTTTGCTCACCACCATGTTTGAAGGACATCAGCATGATCACCGCCGATAGGACGGAGGGTCAAATAAAAAGGAACACCAATTTCTAGACAGGAGCAGTTGGGAGCTAAGATTGTATTGTGGAGTGACGTGTTTATTTGAGTGTCCAAACTTCCCTCTTTAGGTGGTTATTAGATCTTCACATTCGTGAACATCAGAAAACCCATTGATTTCAAAGGCCCAGATGGTTATTATTACAGCAAATCAGTTGTTGAGGTGAGAGAAAATGAGAACTATGTTGCTGCACCACTAAATCCATGGCTGGGAACTGCTGAAACCAAACAAAAAGAATTCACGGTGGCCAGATAGGTCTATTTTCTGCTGACTGTCTCTGGGGACTCAAACAGAATCCATTTGTTTGAATGTTTGATTTTCAGTTTCACTCGTGTAGGGTACTTGTCCACACACCTTCGGCTTGTAGTTTGTCTGTGTCCTTCTATCTCAAGTGAGTCTCCTGTAAGTAAGCACGTAGGTGTCTTGAGTTTTCATCCCTTCTTTCAACCGAGTGTCTTTTGTTTGCAGCACTCACTGCCTGACCTTTTATTCTGATGATTCTGAGCTGTGCACTTATTGCACTTAAAGAATTTTTTTTATCATTAATCTACAATCACGTGAAGAACATTATGTTTACTATGCTCTCCCCTTCACCATGTCGCCCCGAAAAATCTCTTCTGTCACTGTCGATCAGTGTAGTTGAATGCTGTAGACCCCTTCACGATTTCCCCACCCACAAACCACATTATAGTCGCTGTCCATCAGTGAGTAGTATGACGCTTTATGATCTCTACTAGTCTTCTCTGGGTTGTACAGTACTCCCCATGCACACCGGACCCCACGCATTATACATGCTAATCCTAATGCCCCCATTCTTTCTCCCCACACTTATCCCTTCCTTCAGACTCACCCTGCCGAGTCCATTACCCTTTCGTAACTTTTCAGCAACTCTCGGATTCTGTGTGTCTGCTGCTATTTTTTTCCTTCAGTTTTTTTTGTTGTTATAGCCCACACATGAGTGAAATCACTTGGTACTTCTCTTTCTAAGCATGACCTATTTCTCTGAACATACTACCGTCTAGCTCCATCCACGTAATTGCAAATGGTAGTATTTGTTATCTTCTTAAGGCTGCTTACTGCACATTTTAAACTGGATTTCATTCTTCCTTTTTGTTTGTACTTTAGCTATGTTATTCACCATTCAACTCCTGGTTATGAACAATAGCTTTGTGTCAATTGATATGTATCTGTATGTATCTATCTAACGGTCTGTCTGTCTATCTATGTATCTATGTATATATGTATCTATCTATCTATCTATCTGCCTATCATCTATCTATGATGTCTATCATCTAATAATCTACGTACCTCTCTATCTATCTTTCATCTGTCGTCTGTGTACCTATCTATCAATGAATCAATCATCTTTTTGTCTGCCCATCTGTCCTTCTGTACAGAACAGTTAGCAACATAGCCTATGTCTCTTCCCTACATTATGCTTCCAGAAATCTTGCAAGGTAACTAAGCCATAAGGAGAGCACTGTGTTCACCAATACACATTCAGGTAGGGTCAGCCGCGTGTGCTTACAAAACCAGTAAATGGAGGTGAAAGGACTTGAAACCGTATCTCTGTCCTCTGTCCTCTTATACTTCCTGATCGCTTGGTGACTTTATTTAACCACATTCAGGGAGTAAGTGATCCCTGAAGACAACAAGTATCCTTCGTCTGGGCCTATTGTCGAAAGAAAAGTGTACTTGTTTCTTTGCACACCTCCATGTTTGAGGGACAACGGCAAGATCACTGCTGATTGGTGGAGCCACAAATATAAAGGAACACCTATTTCTGGACAGGAGCAGTTGGGAACAAAGAGTGTGTTGTGGAGTGAAGTGTTTATTTGAGGGTCCAACCTTCCTTCTTTAGGTGGTTATTCCTTCTTTACATTCGTGAACATCATAAAAAGCAATGATTTTAAAAGCCCAGACACATATTATTACAGCAATTCATTTCTTGAGGTGAGAGGAAATGAGAAGGAAGTTACTGCACCACTAAATCTATGCCTAAGCACTGCTGAAACCAAACAAAAAGAATTCACGGTGGCTAGGTAGGACTATTTTCTACTGACTCCCTCTGGGGACTCAAACAGAATCCATTAGTTTGTTTGTTTCTCAGTTTCACTTGTATAGGGTACCTGTCCCCGCCCCTTCAGCTTTTAGTTGTCTGTGTCCTTGAATCTCATGTGAGTCTCCAGAAAGGGAGCATGGAGTTGGTCTTGAGTTTTCATCAGTTCTTCTAACCCTGTGTCTTTTGATTGGAGCACTCAAAGCCTGTACTTTTATTCTGATATTTGAGAGCTGTGCTCTTAATGCAATTTGAAATTTTTTTTGTTCTCATTAATATACAATCACATGCAGAGCATTATGTTTTCTAGTCTATCCCCTTCACCAAGTACCCCCCAAATCCCAGTTACAGTCTCTGTCCTTCAGCATGTACTAGGATGCTGTAGAATCACTACATGTCTTCTCTGTGTTGTACAGCCCTTCCCATGAGACCCCACAATACCAATTATACATGCTAATCCTAATGACCGCATTCTTTTTCCCCGCCCTTATTACCCCCTTCCCACAAACCCTACCCAGTCCCTTTCTCTTTGGTAACTGTTAGTCCACTCTCTGTTTCTGTAAGTCTGCTGCTGTCTTTTCCTTCAGTTTTTCTTTGTTATCATACCCCACACATGACTGAAATCATTTGGTACATGTACTTCTCAGTTGGCCTATTTGACTGAGCATAATACCCTCTAGCTCCATCCACGTTATTGCAAATGATAGGATTTGTTTTCTTCTTATGGCTGCTTATGGCACTTTTTAAACTGGATTTCATTTTTCTTTTTTGTTTGTAGTTTCGCTATGTGCTTTCACCATTGCTCTCCTGGTTATGAGCAGTAGCTTTGTGTTAATCGATATGTACCTATATCTATCTATCTGTCTGTCTATCTATTTATCAATCAATCAATCAATCATCCTTTTGTCTTCAAATATGTCCTTTTGTACAGAACAGTTAACCATATATCCTATATCACTTTTCTACACTATGCTTCCAAAAATCCTGCAAAGTATCTAGGCTGTAGAGAGAGCACTGGGTTCACCGAGACACTTGCAGTTGGAGTCGGCCGCGTGTACCTACAAAACCAGGAAATGGTTTTGCCGGGACTTGAACCCGTGTCTCTATCCTCTGTCCTCCTTCATCTCCTTCTAAATGGCTGTCTGTATTCCGCCACATTCATTGACTCAGTGCTCCCTGAAGACCACAAGTATCATTCCTCTGGGCCTGTTGTCGACAGAAAAGTATTCTTGTTGCTTTGCTCACCACCATGTTTGAAGGACATCAGCATGATCACCGCCGATAGGACGGAGGGTCAAATAAAAAGGAACACCAATTTCTAGACAGGAGCAGTTGGGAGCTAAGATTGTATTGTGGAGTGACGTGTTTATTTGAGTGTCCAAACTTCCCTCTTTAGGTGGTTATTAGATCTTCACATTCGTGAACATCAGAAAACCCATTGATTTCAAAGGCCCAGATGGTTATTATTACAGCAAATCAGTTGTTGAGGTGAGAGAAAATGAGAACTATGTTGCTGCACCACTAAATCCATGGCTGGGAACTGCTGAAACCAAACAAAAAGAATTCACGGTGGCCAGATAGGTCTATTTTCTGCTGACTGTCTCTGGGGACTCAAACAGAATCCATTTGTTTGAATGTTTGATTTTCAGTTTCACTCGTGTAGGGTACTTGTCCACACACCTTCGGCTTGTAGTTTGTCTGTGTCCTTCTATCTCAAGTGAGTCTCCTGTAAGTAAGCACGTAGGTGTCTTGAGTTTTCATCCCTTCTTTCAACCGAGTGTCTTTTGTTTGCAGCACTCACTGCCTGACCTTTTATTCTGATGATTCTGAGCTGTGCACTTATTGCACTTAAAGAATTTTTTTTATCATTAATCTACAATCACGTGAAGAACATTATGTTTACTATGCTCTCCCATTCACCATGTCGCCCCGAAAAATCTCTTCTGTCACTGTCGATCAGTGTAGTTGAATGCTGTAGACCCCTTCACGATTTCCCCACCCACAAACCACATTATAGTCGCTGTCCATCAGTGAGTAGTATGACACTTTATGATCTCTACTAGTCTTCTCTGGGTTGTACAGTACTCCCCATGCACACCGGACCCCACGCATTATACATGCTAATCCTAATGCCCCCATTCTTTCTCCCCACACTTATCCCTTCCTTCAGACTCACCCTGCCGAGTCCATTACCCTTTCGTAACTTTTCAGCAACTCTCGGATTCTGTGTGTCTGCAGCTATTTTTTTCCTTCAGTTTTTTTTGTTGTTATAGCCCACACATGAGTGAAATCACTTGGTACTTCTCTTTCTAAGCATGACCTATTTCTCTGAACATACTACCGTCTAGCTCCATCCACGTAATTGCAAATGGTAGTATTTGTTATCTTCTTAAGGCTGCTTACTGCACTTTTTAAACTGGATTTCATTCTTCCTTTTTGTTTGTACTTTAGCTATGTTATTCACCATTCAACTCCTGGTTATGAACAATAGCTTTGTGTCAATTGATATGTATCTGTATGTATCTATCTAACGGTCTGTCTGTCTATCTATGTATCTATGTATATATGTATCTATCTATCTATCTATCTGCCTATCATCTATCTATGATGTCTATCATCTAATAATCTACGTACCTCTCTATCTATCTTTCATCTGTCGTCTGTGTACCTATCTATCAATGAATCAATCATCTTTTTGTCTGCCCATCTATCCTTCTGTACAGAACAGTTAGCAACATAGCCTATGTCTCTTCCCTACATTATGCTTCCAGAAATCTTGCAAGGTAACTAAGCCATAAGGAGAGCACTGTGTTCACCAATACACATTCAGGTAGGGTCAGCCGCGTGTGCTTACAAAACCAGTAAATGGAGGTGAAAGGACTTGAAACCGTATCTCTGTCCTCTGTCCTCTTATACTTCCTGATCGCTTGGTGACTTTATTTAACCACATTCAGGGAGTAAGTGATCCCTGAAGACAACAAGTATCCTTCGTCTGGGCCTATTGTCGAAAGAAAAGTGTACTTGATTCTTTGCACACCTCCATGTTTGAGGGACAACGGCAAGATCACTGCTGATTGGTGGAGCCACAAATATAAAGGAACACCTATTTCTGGACAGGAGCAGTTGGGAACAAAGAGTGTGTTGTGGAGTGAAGTGTTTATTTGAGGGTCCAACCTTCCTTCTTTAGGTGGTTATTCCTTCTTTACATTCGTGAACATCATAAAAAGCAATGATTTTAAAAGCCCAGACACATATTATTACAGCAATTCATTTCTTGAGGTGAGAGGAAATGAGAAGGAAGTTACTGCACCACTAAATCTATGCCTAAGCACTGCTGAAACCAAACAAAAAGAATTCACGGTGGCTAGGTAGGACTATTTTCTACTGACTCCCTCTGGGGACTCAAACAGAATCCATTAGTTTGTTTGTTTCTCAGTTTCACTTGTATAGGGTACCTGTCCCCGCCCCTTCAGCTTTTAGTTGTCTGTGTCCTTGAATCTCATGTGAGTCTCCAGAAAGGGAGCATGGAGTTGGTCTTGAGTTTTCATCAGTTCTTCTAACCCTGTGTCTTTTGATTGGAGCACTCAAAGCCTGTACTTTTATTCTGATATTTGAGAGCTGTGCTCTTAATGCAATTTGAAATTTTTTTTGTTCTCATTAATATACAATCACATGCAGAGCATTATGTTTTCTAGTCTATCCCCTTCACCAAGTACCCCCCAAATCCCAGTTACAGTCTCTGTCCTTCAGCATGTACTAGGATGCTGTAGAATCACTACATGTCTTCTCTGTGTTGTACAGCCCTTCCCATGAGACCCCACAATACCAATTATACATGCTAATCCTAATGACCGCATTCTTTTTCCCCGCCCTTATTACCCCCTTCCCACAAACCCTACCCAGTCCCTTTCTCTTTGGTAACTGTTAGTCCACTCTCTGTTTCTGTAAGTCTGCTGCTGTCTTTTCCTTCAGTTTTTCTTTGTTATCATACCCCACACATGACTGAAATCATTTGGTACATGTACTTCTCAGTTGGCCTATTTGACTGAGCATAATACCCTCTAGCTCCATCCACGTTATTGCAAATGATAGGATTTGTTTTCTTCTTATGGCTGCTTATGGCACTTTTTAAACTGGATTTCATTTTTCTTTTTTGTTTGTAGTTTCGCTATGTGCTTTCACCATTGCTCTCCTGGTTATGAGCAGTAGCTTTGTGTTAATCGATATGTACCTATATCTATCTATCTGTCTGTCTATCTATTTATCAATCAATCAATCAATCATCCTTTTGTCTTCAAATATGTCCTTTTGTACAGAACAGTTAACCATATATCCTATATCACTTTTCTACACTATGCTTCCAAAAATCCTGCAAAGTATCTAGGCTGTAGAGAGAGCACTGGGTTCACCGAGACACTTGCAGTTGGAGTCGGCCGCGTGTACCTACAAAACCAGGAAATGGTTTTGCCGGGACTTGAACCCGTGTCTCTATCCTCTGTCCTCCTTCATCTCCTTCTAAATGGCTGTCTGTATTCCGCCACATTCATTGACTCAGTGCTCCCTGAAGACCACAAGTATCATTCCTCTGGGCCTGTTGTCGACAGAAAAGTATTCTTGTTGCTTTGCTCACCACCATGTTTGAAGGACATCAGCATGATCACCGCCGATAGGACGGAGGGTCAAATAAAAAGGAACACCAATTTCTAGACAGGAGCAGTTGGGAGCTAAGATTGTATTGTGGAGTGACGTGTTTATTTGAGTGTCCAAACTTCCCTCTTTAGGTGGTTATTAGATCTTCACATTCGTGAACATCAGAAAACCCATTGATTTCAAAGGCCCAGATGGTTATTATTACAGCAAATCAGTTGTTGAGGTGAGAGAAAATGAGAACTATGTTGCTGCACCACTAAATCCATGGCTGGGAACTGCTGAAACCAAACAAAAAGAATTCACGGTGGCCAGATAGGTCTATTTTCTGCTGACTGTCTCTGGGGACTCAAACAGAATCCATTTGTTTGAATGTTTGATTTTCAGTTTCACTCGTGTAGGGTACTTGTCCACACACCTTCGGCTTGTAGTTTGTCTGTGTCCTTCTATCTCAAGTGAGTCTCCTGTAAGTAAGCACGTAGGTGTCTTGAGTTTTCATCCCTTCTTTCAACCGAGTGTCTTTTGTTTGCAGCACTCACTGCCTGACCTTTTATTCTGATGATTCTGAGCTGTGCACTTATTGCACTTAAAGAATTTTTTTTATCATTAATCTACAATCACGTGAAGAACATTATGTTTAGTATGCTCTCCCATTCACCATGTCGCCCCGAAAAATCTCTTCTGTCACTGTCGATCAGTGTAGTTGAATGCTGTAGACCCCTTCACGATTTCCCCACCCACAAACCACATTATAGTCGCTGTCCATCAGTGAGTAGTATGACACTTTATGATCTCTACTAGTCTTCTCTGGGTTGTACAGTACTCCCCATGCACACCGGACCCCACGCATTATACATGCTAATCCTAATGCCCCCATTCTTTCTCCCCACACTTATCCCTTCCTTCAGACTCACCCTGCCGAGTCCATTACCCTTTCGTAACTTTTCAGCAACTCTCGGATTCTGTGTGTCTGCAGCTATTTTTTTCCTTCAGTTTTTTTTGTTGTTATAGCCCACACATGAGTGAAATCACTTGGTACTTCTCTTTCTAAGCATGACCTATTTCTCTGAACATACTACCGTCTAGCTCCATCCACGTAATTGCAAATGGTAGTATTTGTTATCTTCTTAAGGCTGCTTACTGCACATTTTAAACTGGATTTCATTCTTCCTTTTTGTTTGTACTTTAGCTATGTTATTCACCATTCAACTCCTGGTTATGAACAATAGCTTTGTGTCAATTGATATGTATCTGTATGTATCTATCTAACGGTCTGTCTGTCTATCTATGTATCTATGTATATATGTATCTATCTATCTATCTATCTGCCTATCATCTATCTATGATGTCTATCATCTAATAATCTACGTACCTCTCTATCTATCTTTCATCTGTCGTCTGTGTACCTATCTATCAATGAATCAATCATCTTTTTGTCTGCCCATCTATCCTTCTGTACAGAACAGTTAGCAACATAGCCTATGTCTCTTCCCTACATTATGCTTCCAGAAATCTTGCAAGGTAACTAAGCCATAAGGAGAGCACTGTGTTCACCAATACACATTCAGGTAGGGTCAGCCGCGTGTGCTTACAAAACCAGTAAATGGAAGTGAAAGGACTTGAAACCGTATCTCTGTCCTCTGTCCTCTTATACTTCCTGATCGCTTGGTGACTTTATTTAACCACATTCAGGGAGTAAGTGATCCCTGAAGACAACAAGTATCCTTCGTCTGGGCCTATTGTCGAAAGAAAAGTGTACTTGTTTCTTTGCACACCTCCATGTTTGAGGGACAACGGCAAGATCACTGCTGATTGGTGGAGCCACAAATATAAAGGAACACCTATTTCTGGACAGGAGCAGTTGGGAACAAAGAGTGTGTTGTGGAGTGAAGTGTTTATTTGAGGGTCCAACCTTCCTTCTTTAGGTGGTTATTCCTTCTTTACATTCGTGAACATCATAAAAAGCAATGATTTTAAAAGCCCAGACACATATTATTACAGCAATTCATTTCTTGAGGTGAGAGGAAATGAGAAGGAAGTTACTGCACCACTAAATCTATGCCTAAGCACTGCTGAAACCAAACAAAAAGAATTCACGGTGGCTAGGTAGGACTATTTTCTACTGACTCCCTCTGGGGACTCAAACAGAATCCATTAGTTTGTTTGTTTCTCAGTTTCACTTGTATAGGGTACCTGTCCCCGCCCCTTCAGCTTTTAGTTTGTCTGTGTCCTTGAATCTCATGTGAGTCTCCAGAAAGGGAGCATGGAGTTGGTCTTGAGTTTTCATCAGTTCTTCTAACCCTGTGTCTTTTGATTGGAGCACTCAAAGCCTGTACTTTTATTCTGATATTTGAGAGCTGTGCTCTTAATGCAATTTGAAATTCTTTTTGTTCTCATTAATATACAATCACATGCAGAACATTATGTTTTCTAGTCTATCCCCTTCACCAAGAACCCCCCAAATCCCAGTTACAGTCTCTGTCCTTCAGCATGTACTAGGATGCTGTAGAATCACTACATGTCTTCTCTGTGTTGTACAGCCCTTCCCATGAGACCCCACAATACCAATTATACATGCTAATCCTAATGACCGCATTCTTTTTCCCCGCCCTTATTACCCCCTTCCCACAAACCCTACCCAGTCCCTTTCTCTTTGGTAACTGTTAGTCCACTCTCTGTTTCTGTAAGTCTGCTGCTGTCTTTTCCTTCAGTTTTTCTTTGTTATCATACCCCACACATGACTGAAATCATTTGGTACATGTACTTCTCAGTTGGCCTATTTGACTGAGCATAATACCCTCTAGCTCCATCCACGTTATTGCAAATGATAGGATTTGTTTTCTTCTTATGGCTGCTTATGGCACTTTTTAAACTGGATTTCATTTTTCTTTTTTGTTTGTAGTTTCGCTATGTGCTTTCACCATTGCTCTCCTGGTTATGAGCAGTAGCTTTGTGTTAATCGATATGTACCTATATCTATCTATCTGTCTGTCTATCTATTTATCAATCAATCAATCAATCAATCATCCTTTTGTCTTCAAATCTGTCCTTTTGTACAGAACAGTTAACCATATATCCTATATCACTTTTCTACACTATGCTTCCAAAAATCCTGCAAAGTATCTAGGCTGTAGAGAGAGCACTGGGTTCACCGAGACACTTGCAGTTGGAGTCGGCCGCGTGTACCTACAAAACCAGGAAATGGTTTTGCCGGGACTTGAACCCGTGTCTCTATCCTCTGTCCTCCTTCATCTCCTTCTAAATGGCTGTCTGTATTTCGCCACATTCAATGACTCAGTGCTCCCTGAAGACCACAAGTATCATTCCTCTGGGCCTGTTGTCGACAGAAAAGTATTCTTGTTGCTTTGCTCACCACCATGTTTGAAGGACATCAGCATGATCACCGCCGATAGGACGGAGGGTCAAATAAAAAGGAACACCAATTTCTAGACAGGAGCAGTTGGGAGCTAAGATTGTATTGTGGAGTGACGTGTTTATTTGAGTGTCCAAACTTCCCTCTTTAGGTGGTTATTAGATCTTCACATTCGTGAACATCAGAAAACCCATTGATTTCAAAGGCCCAGATGGTTATTATTACAGCAAATCAGTTGTTGAGGTGAGAGAAAATGAGAACTATGTTGCTGCACCACTAAATCCATGGCTGGGAACTGCTGAAACCAAACAAAAAGAATTCACGGTGGCCAGATAGGTCTATTTTCTGCTGACTGTCTCTGGGGACTCAAACAGAATCCATTTGTTTGAATGTTTGATTTTCAGTTTCACTCGTGTAGGGTACTTGTCCACACACCTTCGGCTTGTAGTTTGTCTGTGTCCTTCTATCTCAAGTGAGTCTCCTGTAAGTAAGCACGTAGGTGTCTTGAGTTTTCATCCCTTCTTTCAACCGAGTGTCTTTTGTTTGCAGCACTCACTGCCTGACCTTTTATTCTGATGATTCTGAGCTGTGCACTTATTGCACTTAAAGAATTTTTTTTATCATTAATCTAAAATCACGTGAAGAACATTATGTTTACTATGCTCTCCCCTTCACCATGTCGCCCCGAAAAATCTCTTCTGTCACTGTCGATCAGTGTAGTTGAATGCTGTAGACCCCTTCACGATTTCCCCACCCACAAACCACATTATAGTCGCTGTCCATCAGTGAGTAGTATGACGCTTTATGATCTCTACTAGTCTTCTCTGGGTTGTACAGTACTCCCCATGCACACCGGACCCCACGCATTATACATGCTAATCCTAATGCCCCCATTCTTTCTCCCCACACTTATCCCTTCCTTCAGACTCACCCTGCCGAGTCCATTACCCTTTCGTAACTTTTCAGCAACTCTCGGATTCTGTGTGTCTGCTGCTATTTTTTTCCTTCAGTTTTTTTTGTTGTTATAGCCCACACATGAGTGAAATCACTTGGTACTTCTCTTTCTAAGCATGACCTATTTCTCTGAACATACTACCGTCTAGCTCCATCCACGTAATTGCAAATGGTAGTATTTGTTATCTTCTTAAGGCTGCTTACTGCACATTTTAAACTGGATTTCATTCTTCCTTTTTGTTTGTACTTTAGCTATGTTATTCACCATTCAACTCCTGGTTATGAACAATAGCTTTGTGTCAATTGATATGTATCTGTATGTATCTATCTAACGGTCTGTCTGTCTATCTATGTATCTATGTATATATGTATCTATCTATCTATCTATCTGCCTATCATCTATCTATGATGTCTATCATCTAATAATCTACGTACCTCTCTATCTATCTTTCATCTGTCGTCTGTGTACCTATCTATCAATGAATCAATCATCTTTTTGTCTGCCCATCTATCCTTCTGTACAGAACAGTTAGCAACATAGCCTATGTCTCTTCCCTACATTATGCTTCCAGAAATCTTGCAAGGTAACTAAGCCATAAGGAGAGCACTGTGTTCACCAATACACATTCAGGTAGGGTCAGCCGCGTGTGCTTACAAAACCAGTAAATGGAGGTGAAAGGACTTGAAACCGTATCTCTGTCCTCTGTCCTCTTATACTTCCTGATCGCTTGGTGACTTTATTTAACCACATTCAGGGAGTAAGTGATCCCTGAAGACAACAAGTATCCTTCGTCTGGGCCTATTGTCGAAAGAAAAGTGTACTTGTTTCTTTGCACACCTCCATGTTTGAGGGACAACGGCAAGATCACTGCTGATTGGTGGAGCCACAAATATAAAGGAACACCTATTTCTGGACAGGAGCAGTTGGGAACAAAGAGTGTGTTGTGGAGTGAAGTGTTTATTTGAGGGTCCAACCTTCCTTCTTTAGGTGGTTATTCCTTCTTTACATTCGTGAACATCATAAAAAGCAATGATTTTAAAAGCCCAGACACATATTATTACAGCAATTCATTTCTTGAGGTGAGAGGAAATGAGAAGGAAGTTACTGCACCACTAAATCTATGCCTAAGCACTGCTGAAACCAAACAAAAAGAATTCACGGTGGCTAGGTAGGACTATTTTCTACTGACTCCCTCTGGGGACTCAAACAGAATCCATTAGTTTGTTTGTTTCTCAGTTTCACTTGTATAGGGTACCTGTCCCCGCCCCTTCAGCTTTTAGTTGTCTGTGTCCTTGAATCTCATGTGAGTCTCCAGAAAGGGAGCATGGAGTTGGTCTTGAGTTTTCATCAGTTCTTCTAACCCTGTGTCTTTTGATTGGAGCACTCAAAGCCTGTACTTTTATTCTGATATTTGAGAGCTGTGCTCTTAATGCAATTTGAAATTTTTTTTGTTCTCATTAATATACAATCACATGCAGAGCATTATGTTTTCTAGTCTATCCCCTTCACCAAGTACCCCCCAAATCCCAGTTACAGTCTCTGTCCTTCAGCATGTACTAGGATGCTGTAGAATCACTACATGTCTTCTCTGTGTTGTACAGCCCTTCCCATGAGACCCCACAATACCAATTATACATGCTAATCCTAATGACCGCATTCTTTTTCCCCGCCCTTATTACCCCCTTCCCACAAACCCTACCCAGTCCCTTTCTCTTTGGTAACTGTTAGTCCACTCTCTGTTTCTGTAAGTCTGCTGCTGTCTTTTCCTTCAGTTTTTCTTTGTTATCATACCCCACACATGACTGAAATCATTTGGTACATGTACTTCTCAGTTGGCCTATTTGACTGAGCATAATACCCTCTAGCTCCATCCACGTTATTGCAAATGATAGGATTTGTTTTCTTCTTATGGCTGCTTATGGCACTTTTTAAACTGGATTTCATTTTTCTTTTTTGTTTGTAGTTTCGCTATGTGCTTTCACCATTGCTCTCCTGGTTATGAGCAGTAGCTTTGTGTTAATCGATATGTACCTATATCTATCTATCTGTCTGTCTATCTATTTATCAATCAATCAATCAATCATCCTTTTGTCTTCAAATATGTCCTTTTGTACAGAACAGTTAACCATATATCCTATATCACTTTTCTACACTATGCTTCCAAAAATCCTGCAAAGTATCTAGGCTGTAGAGAGAGCACTGGGTTCACCGAGACACTTGCAGTTGGAGTCGGCCGCGTGTACCTACAAAACCAGGAAATGGTTTTGCCGGGACTTGAACCCGTGTCTCTATCCTCTGTCCTCCTTCATCTCCTTCTAAATGGCTGTCTGTATTTCGCCACATTCAATGACTCAGTGCTCCCTGAAGACCACAAGTATCATTCCTCTGGGCCTGTTGTCGACAGAAAAGTATTCTTGTTGCTTTGCTCACCACCATGTTTGAAGGACATCAGCATGATCACCGCCGATAGGACGGAGGGTCAAATAAAAAGGAACACCAATTTCTAGACAGGAGCAGTTGGGAGCTAAGATTGTATTGTGGAGTGACGTGTTTATTTGAGTGTCCAAACTTCCCTCTTTAGGTGGTTATTAGATCTTCACATTCGTGAACATCAGAAAACCCATTGATTTCAAAGGCCCAGATGGTTATTATTACAGCAAATCAGTTGTTGAGGTGAGAGAAAATGAGAACTATGTTGCTGCACCACTAAATCCATGGCTGGGAACTGCTGAAACCAAACAAAAAGAATTCACGGTGGCCAGATAGGTCTATTTTCTGCTGACTGTCTCTGGGGACTCAAACAGAATCCATTTGTTTGAATGTTTGATTTTCAGTTTCACTCGTGTAGGGTACTTGTCCACACACCTTCGGCTTGTAATTTGTCTGTGTCCTTCTATCTCAAGTGAGTCTCCTGTAAGTAAGCACGTAGGTGTCTTGAGTTTTCATCCCTTCTTTCAACCGAGTGTCTTTTGTTTGCAGCACTCACTGCCTGACCTTTTATTCTGATGATTCTGAGCTGTGCACTTATTGCACTTAAAGAATTTTTTTTATCATTAATCTACAATCACGTGAAGAACATTATGTTTACTATGCTCTCCCCTTCACCATGTCGCCCCGAAAAATCTCTTCTGTCACTGTCGATCAGTGTAGTTGAATGCTGTAGACCCCTTCACGATTTCCCCACCCACAAACCACATTATAGTCGCTGTCCATCAGTGAGTAGTATGACGCTTTATGATCTCTACTAGTCTTCTCTGGGTTGTACAGTACTCCCCATGCACACCGGACCCCACGCATTATACATGCTAATCCTAATGCCCCCATTCTTTCTCCCCACACTTATCCCTTCCTTCAGACTCACCCTGCCGAGTCCATTACCCTTTCGTAACTTTTCAGCAACTCTCGGATTCTGTGTGTCTGCTGCTATTTTTTTCCTTCAGTTTTTTTTGTTGTTATAGCCCACACATGAGTGAAATCACTTGGTACTTCTCTTTCTAAGCATGACCTATTTCTCTGAACATACTACCGTCTAGCTCCATCCACGTAATTGCAAATGGTAGTATTTGTTATCTTCTTAAGGCTGCTTACTGCACTTTTTAAACTGGATTTCATTCTTCCTTTTTGTTTGTACTTTAGCTATGTTATTCACCATTCAACTCCTGGTTATGAACAATAGCTTTGTGTCAATTGATATGTATCTGTATGTATCTATCTAACGGTCTGTCTGTCTATCTATGTATCTATGTATATATGTATCTATCTATCTATCTATCTGCCTATCATCTATCTATGATGTCTATCATCTAATAATCTACGTACCTCTCTATCTATCTTTCATCTGTCGTCTGTGTACCTATCTATCAATGAATCAATCATCTTTTTGTCTGCCCATCTATCCTTCTGTACAGAACAGTTAGCAACATAGCCTATGTCTCTTCCCTACATTATGCTTCCAGAAATCTTGCAAGGTAACTAAGCCATAAGGAGAGCACTGTGTTCACCAATACACATTCAGGTAGGGTCAGCCGCGTGTGCTTACAAAACCAGTAAATGGAGGTGAAAGGACTTGAAACCGTATCTCTGTCCTCTGTCCTCTTATACTTCCTGATCGCTTGGTGACTTTATTTAACCACATTCAGGGAGTAAGTGATCCCTGAAGACAACAAGTATCCTTCGTCTGGGCCTATTGTCGAAAGAAAAGTGTACTTGTTTCTTTGCACACCTCCATGTTTGAGGGACAACGGCAAGATCACTGCTGATTGGTGGAGCCACAAATATAAAGGAACACCTATTTCTGGACAGGAGCAGTTGGGAACAAAGAGTGTGTTGTGGAGTGAAGTGTTTATTTGAGGGTCCAACCTTCCTTCTTTAGGTGGTTATTCCTTCTTTACATTCGTGAACATCATAAAAAGCAATGATTTTAAAAGCCCAGACACATATTATTACAGCAATTCATTTCTTGAGGTGAGAGGAAATGAGAAGGAAGTTACTGCACCACTAAATCTATGCCTAAGCACTGCTGAAACCAAACAAAAAGAATTCACGGTGGCTAGGTAGGACTATTTTCTACTGACTCCCTCTGGGGACTCAAACAGAATCCATTAGTTTGTTTGTTTCTCAGTTTCACTTGTATAGGGTACCTGTACCCGCCCCTTCAGCTTTTAGTTTGTCTGTGTCCTTGAATCTCATGTGAGTCTCCAGAAATGGAGCATGGAGTTGGTCTTGAGTTTTCTTCAGTTCTTCTAACCCTGTGTCTTTTGATTGGAGCACTCAAAGCCTGTACTTTTATTCTGATATTTGAGAGCTGTGCTCTTAATGCAATTTGAAATTTTTTTTGTTCTCATTAATATACAATCACATGCAGAGCATTATGTTTTCTAGTCTATCCCCTTCACCAAGTACCCCCCAAATCCCAGTTACAGTCTCTGTCCTTCAGCATGTACTAGGATGCTGTAGAATCACTACATGTCTTCTCTGTGTTGTACAGCCCTTCCCATGAGACCCCACAATACCAATTATACATGCTAATCCCAATGACCGCATTCTTTTTCCCCGCCTTTATTACCCCCTTCCCACAAACCCTACCCAGTCCCTTTCTCTTTGGTAACTGTTAGTCCACTCTCTGTTTCTGTAAGTCTGCTGCTGTCTTTTCCTTCAGTTTTTCTTTGTTATCATACCCCACACATGACTGAAATCATTTGGTACATGTACTTCTCAGTTGGCCTATTTGACTGAGCATAATACCCTCTAGCTCCATCCACGTTATTGCAAATGATAGGATTTGTTTTCTTCTTATGGCTGCTTATGGCACTTTTTAAACTGGATTTCATTTTTCTTTTTTGTTTGTAGTTTCGCTATGTGCTTTCACCATTGCTCTCCTGGTTATGAGCAGTAGCTTTGTGTTAATCGATATGTACCTATATCTATCTATCTGTCTGTCTATCTATTTATCAATCAATCAATCATCCTTTTGTCTTCAAATCTGTCCTTTTGTACAGAACAGTTAACCATATATCCTATATCACTTTTCTACACTATGCTTCCAAAAATCCTGCAAAGTATCTAGGCTGTAGAGAGAGCACTGGGTTCACCGAGACACTTGCAGTTGGAGTCGGCCGCGTGTACCTACAAAACCAGGAAATGGTTTTGCCGGGACTTGAACCCGTGTCTCTATCCTCTGTCCTCCTTCATCTCCTTCTAAATGGCTGTCTGTATTTCGCCACATTCAATGACTCAGTGCTCCCTGAAGACCACAAGTATCATTCCTCTGGGCCTGTTGTCGACAGAAAAGTATTCTTGTTGCTTTGCTCACCACCATGTTTGAAGGACATCAGCATGATCACCGCCGATAGGACGGAGGGTCAAATAAAAAGGAACACCAATTTCTAGACAGGAGCAGTTGGGAGCTAAGATTGTATTGTGGAGTGACGTGTTTATTTGAGTGTCCAAACTTCCCTCTTTAGGTGGTTATTAGATCTTCACATTCGTGAACATCAGAAAACCCATTGATTTCAAAGGCCCAGATGGTTATTATTACAGCAAATCAGTTGTTGAGGTGAGAGAAAATGAGAACTATGTTGCTGCACCACTAAATCCATGGCTGGGAACTGCTGAAACCAAACAAAAAGAATTCACGGTGGCCAGATAGGTCTATTTTCTGCTGACTGTCTCTGGGGACTCAAACAGAATCCATTTGTTTGAATGTTTGATTTTCAGTTTCACTCGTGTAGGGTACTTGTCCACACACCTTCGGCTTGTAGTTTGTCTGTGTCCTTCTATCTCAAGTGAGTCTCCTGTAAGTAAGCACGTAGGTGTCTTGAGTTTTCATCCCTTCTTTCAACCGAGTGTCTTTTGTTTGCAGCACTCACTGCCTGACCTTTTATTCTGATGATTCTGAGCTGTGCACTTATTGCACTTAAAGAATTTTTTTTATCATTAATCTACAATCACGTGAAGAACATTATGTTTACTATGCTCTCCCCTTCACCATGTCGCCCCGAAAAATCTCTTCTGTCACTGTCGATCAGTGTAGTTGAATGCTGTAGACCCCTTCACGATTTCCCCACCCACAAACCACATTATAGTCGCTGTCCATCAGTGAGTAGTATGACGCTTTATGATCTCTACTAGTCTTCTCTGGGTTGTACAGTACTCCCCATGCACACCGGACCCCACGCATTATACATGCTAATCCTAATGCCCCCATTCTTTCTCCCCACACTTATCCCTTCCTTCAGACTCACCCTGCCGAGTCCATTACCCTTTCGTAACTTTTCAGCAACTCTCGGATTCTGTGTGTCTGCTGCTATTTTTTTCCTTCAGTTTTTTTTGTTGTTATAGCCCACACATGAGTGAAATCACTTGGTACTTCTCTTTCTAAGCATGACCTATTTCTCTGAACATACTACCGTCTAGCTCCATCCACGTAATTGCAAATGGTAGTATTTGTTATCTTCTTAAGGCTGCTTACTGCACTTTTTAAACTGGATTTCATTCTTCCTTTTTGTTTGTACTTTAGCTATGTTATTCACCATTCAACTCCTGGTTATGAACAATAGCTTTGTGTCAATTGATATGTATCTGTATGTATCTATCTAACGGTCTGTCTGTCTATCTATGTATCTATGTATATATGTATCTATCTATCTATCTATCTGCCTATCATCTATCTATGATGTCTATCATCTAATAATCTACGTACCTCTCTATCTATCTTTCATCTGTCGTCTGTGTACCTATCTATCAATGAATCAATCATCTTTTTGTCTGCCCATCTATCCTTCTGTACAGAACAGTTAGCAACATAGCCTATGTCTCTTCCCTACATTATGCTTCCAGAAATCTTGCAAGGTAACTAAGCCATAAGGAGAGCACTGTGTTCACCAATACACATTCAGGTAGGGTCAGCCGCGTGTGCTTACAAAACCAGTAAATGGAGGTGAAAGGACTTGAAACCGTATCTCTGTCCTCTGTCCTCTTATACTTCCTGATCGCTTGGTGACTTTATTTAACCACATTCAGGGAGTAAGTGATCCCTGAAGACAACAAGTATCCTTCGTCTGGGCCTATTGTCGAAAGAAAAGTGTACTTGTTTCTTTGCACACCTCCATGTTTGAGGGACAACGGCAAGATCACTGCTGATTGGTGGAGCCACAAATATAAAGGAACACCTATTTCTGGACAGGAGCAGTTGGGAACAAAGAGTGTGTTGTGGAGTGAAGTGTTTATTTGAGGGTCCAACCTTCCTTCTTTAGGTGGTTATTCCTTCTTTACATTCGTGAACATCATAAAAAGCAATGATTTTAAAAGCCCAGACACATATTATTACAGCAATTCATTTCTTGAGGTGAGAGGAAATGAGAAGGAAGTTACTGCACCACTAAATCTATGCCTAAGCACTGCTGAAACCAAACAAAAAGAATTCACGGTGGCTAGGTAGGACTATTTTCTACTGACTCCCTCTGGGGACTCAAACAGAATCCATTAGTTTGTTTGTTTCTCAGTTTCACTTGTATAGGGTACCTGTCCCCGCCCCTTCAGCTTTTAGTTTGTCTGTGTCCTTGAATCTCATGTGAGTCTCCAGAAAGGGAGCATGGAGTTGGTCTTGAGTTTTCATCAGTTCTTCTAACCCTGTGTCTTTTGATTGGAGCACTCAAAGCCTGTACTTTTATTCTGATATTTGAGAGCTGTGCTCTTAATGCAATTTGAAATTTTTTTTGTTCTCATTAATATACAATCACATGCAGAGCATTATGTTTTCTAGTCTATCCCCTTCACCAAGTACCCCCCAAATCCCAGTTACAGTCTCTGTCCTTCAGCATGTACTAGGATGCTGTAGAATCACTACATGTCTTCTCTGTGTTGTACAGCCCTTCCCATGAGACCCCACAATACCAATTATACATGCTAATCCCAATGACCGCATTCTTTTTCCCCGCCTTTATTACCCCCTTCCCACAAACCCTACCCAGTCCCTTTCTCTTTGGTAACTGTTAGTCCACTCTCTGTTTCTGTAAGTCTGCTGCTGTCTTTTCCTTCAGTTTTTCTTTGTTATCATACCCCACACATGACTGAAATCATTTGGTACATGTACTTCTCAGTTGGCCTATTTGACTGAGCATAATACCCTCTAGCTCCATCCACGTTATTGCAAATGATAGGATTTGTTTTCTTCTTATGGCTGCTTATGGCACTTTTTAAACTGGATTTCATTTTTCTTTTTTGTTTGTAGTTTCGCTATGTGCTTTCACCATTGCTCTCCTGGTTATGAGCAGTAGCTTTGTGTTAATCGATATGTACCTATATCTATCTATCTGTCTGTCTATCTATTTATCAATCAATCAATCAATCATCCTTTTGTCTTCAAATCTGTCCTTTTGTACAGAACAGTTAACCATATATCCTATATAACTTTTCTACACTATGCTTCCAAAAATCCTGCAAAGTATCTAGGCTGTAGAGAGAGCACTGGGTTCACCGAGACACTTGCAGTTGGAGTCGGCCGCGTGTACCTACAAAACCAGGAAATGGTTTTGCCGGGACTTGAACCCGTGTCTCTATCCTCTGTCCTCCTTCATCTCCTTCTAAATGGCTGTCTGTATTTCGCCACATTCAATGACTCAGTGCTCCCTGAAGACCACAAGTATCATTCCTCTGGGCCTGTTGTCGACAGAAAAGTATTCTTGTTGCTTTGCTCACCACCATGTTTGAAGGACATCAGCATGATCACCGCCGATAGGACGGAGGGTCAAATAAAAAGGAACACCAATTTCTAGACAGGAGCAGTTGGGAGCTAAGATTGTATTGTGGAGTGACGTGTTTATTTGAGTGTCCAAACTTCCCTCTTTAGGTGGTTATTAGATCTTCACATTCGTGAACATCAGAAAACCCATTGATTTCAAAGGCCCAGATGGTTATTATTACAGCAAATCAGTTGTTGAGGTGAGAGAAAATGAGAACTATGTTGCTGCACCACTAAATCCATGGCTGGGAACTGCTGAAACCAAACAAAAAGAATTCACGGTGGCCAGATAGGTCTATTTTCTGCTGACTGTCTCTGGGGACTCAAACAGAATCCATTTGTTTGAATGTTTGATTTTCAGTTTCACTCGTGTAGGGTACTTGTCCACACACCTTCGGCTTGTAGTTTGTCTGTGTCCTTCTATCTCAAGTGAGTCTCCTGTAAGTAAGCACGTAGGTGTCTTGAGTTTTCATCCCTTCTTTCAACCGAGTGTCTTTTGTTTGCAGCACTCACTGCCTGACCTTTTATTCTGATGATTCTGAGCTGTGCACTTATTGCACTTAAAGAATTTTTTTTATCATTAATCTACAATCACGTGAAGAACATTATGTTTACTATGCTCTCCCCTTCACCATGTCGCCCCGAAAAATCTCTTCTGTCACTGTCGATCAGTGTAGTTGAATGCTGTAGACCCCTTCACGATTTCCCCACCCACAAACCACATTATAGTCGCTGTCCATCAGTGAGTAGTATGACGCTTTATGATCTCTACTAGTCTTCTCTGGGTTGTACAGTACTCCCCATGCACACCGGACCCCACGCATTATACATGCTAATCCTAATGCCCCCATTCTTTCTCCCCACACTTATCCCTTCCTTCAGACTCACCCTGCCGAGTCCATTACCCTTTCGTAACTTTTCAGCAACTCTCGGATTCTGTGTGTCTGCTGCTATTTTTTTCCTTCAGTTTTTTTTGTTGTTATAGCCCACACATGAGTGAAATCACTTGGTACTTCTCTTTCTAAGCATGACCTATTTCTCTGAACATACTACCGTCTAGCTCCATCCACGTAATTGCAAATGGTAGTATTTGTTATCTTCTTAAGGCTGCTTACTGCACTTTTTAAACTGGATTTCATTCTTCCTTTTTGTTTGTACTTTAGCTATGTTATTC
Source organism: Manis pentadactyla (assembly GCF_030020395.1). Taxonomy (NCBI): domain Eukaryota; kingdom Metazoa; phylum Chordata; class Mammalia; order Pholidota; family Manidae; genus Manis; species Manis pentadactyla. The sequence continues at coordinate 208,569 of NW_026644638.1, forward strand.
ACCATTCAACTCCTGGTTATGAACAATAGCTTTGTGTCAATTGATATGTATCTGTATGTATCTATCTAACGGTCTGTCTGTCTATCTATGTATCTATGTATATATGTATCTATCTATCTATCTATCTGCCTATCATCTATCTATGATGTCTATCATCTAATAATCTACGTACCTCTCTATCTATCTTTCATCTGTCGTCTGTGTACCTATCTATCAATGAATCAATCATCTTTTTGTCTGCCCATCTATCCTTCTGTACAGAACAGTTAGCAACATAGCCTATGTCTCTTCCCTACATTATGCTTCCAGAAATCTTGCAAGGTAACTAAGCCATAAGGAGAGCACTGTGTTCACCAATACACATTCAGGTAGGGTCAGCCGCGTGTGCTTACAAAACCAGTAAATGGAGGTGAAAGGACTTGAAACCGTATCTCTGTCCTCTGTCCTCTTATACTTCCTGATCGCTTGGTGACTTTATTTAACCACATTCAGGGAGTAAGTGATCCCTGAAGACAACAAGTATCCTTCGTCTGGGCCTATTGTCGAAAGAAAAGTGTACTTGTTTCTTTGCACACCTCCATGTTTGAGGGACAACGGCAAGATCACTGCTGATTGGTGGAGCCACAAATATAAAGGAACACCTATTTCTGGACAGGAGCAGTTGGGAACAAAGAGTGTGTTGTGGAGTGAAGTGTTTATTTGAGGGTCCAACCTTCCTTCTTTAGGTGGTTATTCCTTCTTTACATTCGTGAACATCATAAAAAGCAATGATTTTAAAAGCCCAGACACATATTATTACAGCAATTCATTTCTTGAGGTGAGAGGAAATGAGAAGGAAGTTACTGCACCACTAAATCTATGCCTAAGCACTGCTGAAACCAAACAAAAAGAATTCACGGTGGCTAGGTAGGACTATTTTCTACTGACTCCCTCTGGGGACTCAAACAGAATCCATTAGTTTGTTTGTTTCTCAGTTTCACTTGTATAGGGTACCTGTCCCCGCCCCTTCAGCTTTTAGTTGTCTGTGTCCTTGAATCTCATGTGAGTCTCCAGAAAGGGAGCATGGAGTTGGTCTTGAGTTTTCATCAGTTCTTCTAACCCTGTGTCTTTTGATTGGAGCACTCAAAGCCTGTACTTTTATTCTGATATTTGAGAGCTGTGCTCTTAATGCAATTTGAAATTTTTTTTGTTCTCATTAATATACAATCACATGCAGAGCATTATGTTTTCTAGTCTATCCCCTTCACCAAGAACCCCCCAAATCCCAGTTACAGTCTCTGTCCTTCAGCATGTACTAGGATGCTGTAGAATCACTACATGTCTTCTCTGTGTTGTACAGCCCTTCCCATGAGACCCCACAATACCAATTATACATGCTAATCCTAATGACCGCATTCTTTTTCCCCGCCCTTATTACCCCCTTCCCACAAACCCTACCCAGTCCCTTTCTCTTTGGTAACTGTTAGTCCACTCTCTGTTTCTGTAAGTCTGCTGCTGTCTTTTCCTTCAGTTTTTCTTTGTTATCATACCCCACACATGACTGAAATCATTTGGTACATGTACTTCTCAGTTGGCCTATTTGACTGAGCATAATACCCTCTAGCTCCATCCACGTTATTGCAAATGATAGGATTTGTTTTCTTCTTATGGCTGCTTATGGCACTTTTTAAACTGGATTTCATTTTTCTTTTTTGTTTGTAGTTTCGCTATGTGCTTTCACCATTGCTCTCCTGGTTATGAGCAGTAGCTTTGTGTTAATCGATATGTACCTATATCTATCTATCTGTCTGTCTATCTATTTATCAATCAATCAATCAATCATCCTTTTGTCTTCAAATCTGTCCTTTTGTACAGAACAGTTAACCATATATCCTATATCACTTTTCTACACTATGCTTCCAAAAATCCTGCAAAGTATCTAGGCTGTAGAGAGAGCACTGGGTTCACCGAGACACTTGCAGTTGGAGTCGGCCGCGTGTACCTACAAAACCAGGAAATGGTTTTGCCGGGACTTGAACCCGTGTCTCTATCCTCTGTCCTCTTTCATCTCCTTCTATCTTGCTCTCTGTATTTAGCTACATTCATTGACTAAGTGATTCCTGAAGACCACAAGTACCCTTGCCCTGGGCCGTTTGTCGACAGAAAAGTATTCTTGTTGCTTTGCTCACCACAATGTTTAAAGGGCATCGGCGTGATCACCGCTGATAGGACGGAGGGTCAAATAAAAAGGAAAACCAATTTCTAGACAGGAGCAGTTGGGAGGTAAGAGTGTATTGTGGAGTGACGAGTTTATTTGAGTGTCCAAACTTCCCTCTTTAGGTGGTTATTACACCTTCACATTCGTGAACATCATAAAGCCCACTGATTTAAAAGGCCCAGATGCTTATTATTAGAGCAACTCAGTTGTTGAGGTGAGAGAAAATTAGAAGTCCGTTGCTGCACCACTAAATCTATGGCTGGGAACTGCTGAAACCAAACAAAAATAATTCACGGTGGCCAGATAGGGCTATTTTCTACTGAATGTCTCTGGGGACTCAAACAGAATCTGTTTGTTTGATTGTTTGTTTTTCAGTTTCACTCTTGTAGGTTACTTGTCCACCCACCTTCGGCTTGTAGTTTGTCTGTGTCCTTGGATCTCAAGTGAGTCTCCTGTAAGTAAGCACGTAGGTGTCTTGAGTTTTCATCCCTTCTTTTAACCCTGTGTCTTTTGTTTGCAGCACTCAGTGTCTGACCTTTTATTCTGATCATTCAGAGCTGTGCACTTATTGCACTTAAAAAATTTTTTTTATCATTAATCTACAGTCACGTGAAGAACATTATGTTTACTATACTCACCCCTTCACCAAGTCCCCCCATAAAACCTCTTCAGTCGCTGTCCATCAGCGTATTTGGATGCTCTAGACCCCTTCACCATGTACCCCCCAACAGACCCCGTTACAGTCACTACCCATCAGCGTGTAGTAAGATGCTATATGATTTCTACTAGTCTTCTCTGTGTTGTACAGTACTCCCCATGCACACCCGACACCACGCATTATACATGCTAATCCTAATGCCCCCATTCTTTCTCCCCACACTTATCCCACCCTTCAGAACCACCCTGCCCAATCCTTTTCCCTTTGGTAACTTTTAGTCAACTCTCGGGTTCTGTGAGTCTGCTGCTATTTTTTTCCTTCAGTTTTTCATTTTTGTTATACTCCACACATGAGTGAAATCACTTGGTACTTGTATTTCTCCGCCTTGCCTATTTCTCTATCCCATCCACGTCATTGCAAATGGTGGTATTTGTTTTCTTCTTAAGGCTGCTGACTGCACTTTTTAAACTGGATTTCATTCTTCCTTTTTGTCTGTAGTGTCCTATGTGCTTTCACCATTCATCTACTGGTTATGAGCAGTAGCTTTGTGTGTATCGATGTGTATCTGTATCTTCTATCTAAAGGTCTGTCTGTCTATCTATTTATCTATCTATCTATGTGTCTGTGTATCTATCTATCTATCTTCGTATCATCTATCTATGATGTCTATCATCTATCAATCTATGTCCCTTTCTTTCTATCTTTCATCTGTCATCTGTCTAACTATCTGTCTATGAATCAATCATCTTTTTGTCTTCCCATCTGTCCTAATGTACAGAACAGTTAGCAACATAGACTATGTCTCTTCCCTACATTATGCTTCCAGAAATTTTGCAAGAGAACTAAGCCATAAGGAGAGAACTGTGTTCACCGATACTCTTTCAGGTAGAGTCAGCTGCGTGTGCTTTCAAAACCAGTAAATGGAGGTGAAAGGACTTGAACCTGTTTTTCTGTCCTCTTTCCTCTTATACTTACTGCTCGCTTGGTGTCTTTATTTAGCCACATTCAGTGAGTAAGTGATCCCTTAAGACCGCAAGTATCCTTCGTCTGGGCCTGTTGTCGACAGAGAAGTGTACTTGTTTCTTTGCACACCACCATGTATGAGGGACATCGGCATGATCACTTCTGATAGGTGGAGGTACAAATATAAAGGAACACCTATTTCTGGACATTAGCAGTTGGGAACAAAGAGTGTATTGTGGAGTGAATTGTTTATTTGAGGGTCCAAACTTCCCTCTTTAGGTGGTTATTACTTCTTTACATTCGTGAACATCATGAAAAGCAATGATTTTGAAAGACCAGACGCATATTATTACAGCAATTGATTTGTTGAGGTGAGAGGAAATGAGAAGGAAGTTTCTGCACCACTAAATCAATGCCTGAGCACTGCTGAAACCAAACAAAAAGAATTCATGTTGGCTAGATAGTGCTATTTTCTTCTGACTTTCTCTGGGAACTCAAACAGAATCCATTTGTTTGTTTCTCTGTTTCACTTGTATAGGGTACCTGTCCCTGCCCCTTCCGCTTGTAGTTTGTCTGTGTCCTTGGATCTCAAGTGAGTCTCCAGTAAGGGAGCATGTAGGTGTTCTTGAGATTTCATCCCTTCTCTTAACCCTGTGTCTTTTGATTGGAGCATTCAGAGCCTGTCCTTTTATTGTGACAATTGTGAGCTTTGTCCTTAATACACTTATAAAATTTTTTTTGTTATCTTTAATCTACAATCACGCAAAGATCATTATGATCACAAAGTACACCAAGTCACCCCCAATAGCACTGTTACAGTCACTGTCAATCAGCGTAGTTGGATGCTGAAGACCCCTTCAGCATGTCACTCCCACACACCCCGTTACAGTCGCTGTCTATCAGCGTGTAGTAAGATACTGTAGAAACACTACTTCTCTTCTCTGTGTTGTACAGCCCTCCCCATGCTCCCCCCACCCCACACATTATAAATGGTTATCCTAATGCCCCCTTTCTTTCTGCCCACCCTTATCCCTCCCTTCCCACCAACCCTGCCCAGTCCCTTTTCCTTTGGTAACTGTTAGTCCACTCTCGGGTTCTGTGTACCTGCTGCTGTTTATTTCCTTGAGTTTTTCTTTGCTATTATAATCCACACATGAGTGAAATCATTTGGTACTTGTCTTTCTCTGCCTGGCTTATTGCACTGAGCATAATACACTCTAGCTTCATCCACGTTGTTACAAATGGTAGGATTTATTTTCTTCTTACAGCTGCTTACTACACTTTTTAAACTGGATTTCTGTCTTCTATTTTGTCTGTAGTTTCGCTTTGTGTTTTCACCATCGCTCTCCTGTTTATGAGCAATACCTTTGTGCTAATCGATATGCACCTATATCTATCTATCACTCTGCCTGTCTGTCTACCTGTCTATCAACCAATCAATCATCTTTTTGTCTGCCCATCTCTCCTTGTGTTCAGAACAGTTAACAACATAGACTATGTCACTTCCCTACATTATGCTTCCGAAAATCTTGCAAGATAACTAGGCCGTCGGGAGAGCACTGGGTTCATCGAGACACTTGCAGGTCGAGTCAGCCACGTGTACCTAAAAAATCAGGAAATGGTGTTGCAGGGACTTGAACCCGTGTCTCTGACCTCTGTCCTCTTTTATATCCTTCTCACTTGCTGACTGTATTTAGCCACATTCATTGACTAAGTGTTCCCTGAAGACCACAATTATCCTTCCTCTAGGACAGTTGTTGACAGAAAAGTAAACTTGGTGCTTTGCTGACCACCATGTTTAAGGGACATTGGCGTGATCACCACTGATTTGACAGAGGGAAAAATAAAATGAAACACCAATTTGTAGACAGGAGCAGTTGGGAGCAAAGGGTGTGTTGTGGAGTGACGTGTTTACTTGAGTGTCCAAATTTCCCTCGTTTTCGGGTTATTACTTCTTGACATACGTGAACATCATAAATCTCACTGATTTCAAAGGCCCAGACACATATTATTACAGCAATTCAGCTGTTGAGGTGAGAGAGAATGAGAAGGACATTGCTGCACCAGTAAATCTACGGCTGGGCACTACTGAAACCAATCAAAAAGAATTCACGATGGCCGGATAGGGCTATTTTCTACGGACTGTCTCTGGGGACTCAAACAGAATCAATTTGTTTGATTGTTTGTTTTTCAGTTTCACTTGTGTAGGGTACCTGTCCCCACCCCTTTGGCTTGTAGTTTGTCTGTGTCCTTGGATCTCATGTGAGTCTCCTGTAAGGGAACACCTAGGTGGTCTGGAGTTTTCATCCCTTCTTTTAACCTGTGTCTTTTGTTTGGAGCACGCAAAGCCTGTCCTTTTATTCTGATGGTCCAGCGCTGTGCCCTTACTGCACTTAAGAAATTTTATCATTAATTTACAATCACGTGAAGAAAATTATGTTTACAAGGCATCTCCCTTCACCAACTCCCCACAACAATCCTCTGACAGTTGCTGTCCATCAGCATAATTTTATGCTGTAGACCCTTTCACCATGTCCCAACACACACACCCTGTTACAGTCTCTGTCCATCAGTGTGTAGTAAGATGCTGTAGTATCTCTAATTGTCTTCTCTGTGTTGTACAGTCCTCCCTTTGTCCCCCTGACCCACGCATTATTCATGTTGATCTAATGTCCCCTTTATTTCTCCCCACCCGTATACCTCCCTTCCCACCCACCCTGCCCAGTCCCTTTCCCATTGGTAACTGTTATTCCACTCTCGGGTTCCTTGAGTCTGCTGCTGTTTTTTTCCTTCACTTTTTCGTTGTTGTTATACTCCACACATGAGTGAAATCATTTGATACTTCTCTTTCTCTCCATGGACTATTTCACTGTGCATACTTCCATCTAGCTCCATCCACGTCATTGCAAATGGTAGGATTTGTTTTCATCTTATGGCTGTATACTGAACTTTTGACACTGGATTACATTCTTCCTTTTTGTTTGTAGTATCGCTATGTGCTTTCACCATTGAACTAGTTATGAGCAGTAGACTTTGTTGAACGATATGTATCTGTATCTACCTAAGTATCTGTCTGTCTATCTATCTATCCTTCTATCTATCTATCTATCTATCTATCTATCTATCTATCTATCTATCTATCTATCATCTATCTTCCTGTCATCTGTCTATCATATCTATCATCTATCTCTCTATGTATCTATCATCTGTCATCTATTTATCTATGAATCAATCATCTTTTTTTCTGCCTATCTATCCTTATTTACAGAACATATAAAAACATGTCCTACGTCACTTCCCTACATTATTCTTCCAAAAATCTAATAAGGTAACTAGGCCGTAGATTACTGGGTTCTCTGAGACACTTGCTGGTCGAGAGAGACGAGTGTGCTTACAAAACCAGTAAATGGTGGTGCAGGGACTTGAACCCTTATCTCTGTCCTCTTCCTTCTTTTACCTCCTTCTCGCTTACTGACTGTAATTAGCCACATTAATTGACTAAGTCCTCCATGAAGACCACAAGTATCCTTCCTCTGGGCCTGTTGTAGACAAAACGTATACTTGGTGCTTTGCTCACCACCAAGTTTGAGGGACATTGGCGTGATCACTGCTAATAGGAGGAGGGACAAATAAAAAGAACACCTATTTCTAGACAGGAGCAGTTGGGAACAAAGAGTGTGTTGTGGAGTGACCTGTTTTTTTGAGTGTCCAAACATCCCTCTTTAGGTGGTTATTACTTCTTTACATTCATGAACATCATAAAAAGCACTGATTTCAAAAGCCCAAACGCATATTATTACAGCAATTCAGTTATTGAGGTGAGAAAAAATGAGAAGAATGTTGCTGTACCACTAAATCTATGGCTGGGCAGTGCTGAAACCAAACAAAAAGAATTCACGGTTCCTAGATATTGCTGTTTTTTACTGACTGTCTCAGGGGACTCAAACAGAATGAATAGGATTGTTTGTTTGTTTCTCTGTTTCACTTGTGTAGGGTACCAGTCCCCACCCCTTCAGCTTGTGTTTTGTTTGTGTCCTTGGATCTCAAGTGAGTCTACTGTAAGGGAGCACGTAGGTGGTCTTGAGTTTTCATCCCTTCTTCTAACCCTGTGTCTTTTGATTGGAGCACTCAAAGCATGTCCTTTTATTCTGATAATTGAGAGCTGTGCTCTTACTGCACTTTGAAATTTTTTTTTTGTTATCATTAATATACAATCACATGAAGAACGTTATGCTTACTAGGCTACCCCCTTCAACAATTCCCCCCCTAAATCTTGTTATATTCGCAGTGCATCAGAATGGTTGAATGCTGTCGATCCCTTCAGCATGTCCCCCTCACACACTCCATTACAGTCGCTCTCCATCAGCGTGTAGTAAGATTCTCTAGAATAATTAATTGTCTTCTCTGTGTTGTACAGCACTACCCATGACCCCCCACCGCACACATTATACATTTTAATCCTAATGCCACCTTACTTTTTCCCCGCCCTTATCCCTCCCTTCCCACCTACCATGCCCCGTCCCTTTCGGATTGGTAACTGTTAGTCCACTCTCGGGTTCTGTGAGTCTGCTGCTGTTTTTTTCCTTCAGTTTTTCTTTGTTGTTATACTCCACACATGAGTGAAATCATTTGGTACTTGTCTTTCTCAACCTCGCCTATTTAATGGAGCATACTACCGTCTAGCTCCATCCACCTCATTGCAAATGGTAGTATTTGTTTTCTTATCATGGCTGCTTACTGCACTTTTTAAACTGGATTTCATTCTTCTTTTTGTTTGTAGTTTCGCTATGTGCTTTCACCATTGATCTCCCGGTAATGAGCAATAGCTTTGTGTTAATCGATATGTATCTGTATCTATCTATCTATCTGTCTGCCTGTCTATCTGTCTATCTATCTATCTGTCTTCCTATATATCTATCATGTCTATCATCTGTCATCTATCTATCTATGATTCAATCATCTTTTTGTCTGCCCATCTATCCTTATGAACAGAACAGTTAACAACATTGCCTATGTCACTTCCCTACATTATGCTCCCAAAAATCTAGCAAGGTAAGTAGGCAGTATTGAGAGCACTGGGTTCACTGAGACACTTGCAGGTCGAGTAAGCAACGTGTGCTTACAAAACCAGTAATGGTGGTGGAGGCACTTGAACCCATATCTCTGTTTTCTGTCCTCTTTTACCTCCTTATTGCTTGCTGACTGTATTTAGCCACATTCATTGACTAAGTGCTCCCTGAAGACCACAGTTATCCTTAATCTGGGCCTGTTGAAGACAGAAAAGAATACTTGATGCTTTGCTCACCAACATGTTTTAGGGACATCGGCATGATCGCTGCTGATAGGAGGAGGGAGAAATAAAAAGGAACAATTATTTCTAGACAGGAGCATTTGTGAGCAAAGAGAGTGTTGTGGAGATACGTGTTTGTTTGAGTGTCCAAACTTCCCTGTTTAGTTGGTTATAACTTCTTTCTATTCAAGAACATCATAAAACCCACTGATTTCAAATGCCCAGACACATATTATTACAACAATTCAGTTGCTGAGGTGAGAAAAAATGAGAAGGTCTTTGCTGTACCACTAAATCTATGGCTGGGCACTGCTGAAAAGAAACAAAAAGAATTCACTGTGGCTAGATAGGGCTATTTTCTACTGTCTCTGGGTACTCAAACAGGTCCATTTGTTTGTTTATTTGTTCCTCAGTTTCACTTGTGTAGTGTACCTGCCCGGACATTTCGGCTTCTAGTTTGTCTGTGTCCTTGGATCTCAAGTGAGTCTCCATTAAGGCAGCACGTAGGTGGTCTTGAGTTTTCATCCCTTCTTCTAACCCTGTGTCTTTTGATTGGATCAATCAAAGCCTGTCCTTTTATTCTGATATTTGAGAGATGTGCCCTTACTACACTTTGAAAATTTTTTTTATTATCACTAATGTACCATCACATTAAGAACATTATGTTCACTAGGCTACCCTCTTCACCAAGCACCCCTCCAAACTCACCCCGTTACAGTCGCTGTCCATCAGCCTCTAGTAAGATGCTGTAGAATCACTACTTGTCTTCTCTGTGTTTTACAGCTCTCCCCATTACCGCCACCCCACACATTATACGTGGTATTACTAATTCCCCCTTACTTTTTCCCCATCCTTTTCCCTACCTTCCAACCTATCCTGCCCAGTCCCTTTCCCTCTGGTAACTGTTAGTCCACTGTCAGGTTCTGTGAGTCTGCTGGCGATTTTTTCCTTCATTTTTTCTTTCTTGTTATACTACACACATGAGTGAAATCACTTGGTACTTGTCTTTCTCCGACTGGCCTATTTCTCTGAGCATAATACGCTCTAGCTCCATCCACGTTATTGCAAATGATAGGATTTGTTTTCTTTTATATATGCTTAGTGCACGTTTAAAACTGGATTTCATTCTTCTTTTTTGTTTGTAGTTTCGCTATGTGCTTTCACCATTGCTCTCCTGTTTATGAGCAATAGCTTTGTGTTATTCGATATGTACCTATATCTATCTATCTGTCTGTCTATCTATCTATCTATCTATCTATCTATCTGTCTGTCTGTCTGTCTGTCTGTCTGTCTATCTATCTATCTATCTATCTATCTATCTATCTATCTATCTATCAATCATCTTTTTTTCCCCCGTCTGTCCTTGTTTACAGAACAGTTAACCACATAGCCTATGTCACTTCCCTATATTATGCTTCCAAAAATCTTGCAAGGTTACTAGGCTGTAGGGAGAGCACAGGGTTCACCAAGGCACTTGCAGGTCGAGTCGGCCAAGTGTACCTACAAATCCAGGAAATGGTTGTGCCGGGACTTGAACCCGTGTCTCTGACCTCTGTCCTCTTTCATCTCCTTCTCACTTGCTGACTGTATTTAGTCACAATCATTGACTAAGTGCTCCCTGAAGACCACAGGTATCCTTCCTCTTGGCCTGTTTTTGACAGAAAAGTAAACTTGTTGCTTTGCTCAACACCATGTTTGAGGGACATCCGCGTGAACACCACTGATAGGATGGAATGACAAATGAAAAGGAACACCAAATTCTAGACAGGAGCAGTTGGGAGCAAAGAGTGTGTTGTGGAGTGACGTGTTTATTTGAGTGTCCAAACTTCCCTCTTTATCTGGTTATTACTTCTTTACATTCACAGACATCATAAAACCCACTGATTTCAAAGGCCCAGACGCATATTATTACAGCAATTCAGTTGTTGAGGTGAGAGAAAATGAGAAGGACGTTGCTGTAACCACTAAATCTATGGCTGGGCACTGCTGAAACCAAACAAAAAGAATTCATGGTGGACAGATAGGGCTATTTTCTATTGACTGTCTCTGGGGACTCAAACAGAATCCATTTGTTTGATTGTTTGTTTTTCAGTTTCACTTGTGTTGGTTGCATGTCCCCATCCCTTCAGCTTGCAGTTTGTCTGTTTCCTTGGATTCCAAGTGAGTCTCCTGTAAGGGAGCACGTAGGTGGTCTTGAGTTTTCATCCCTTCTTTTAACCCTATGTATTTTTTTGGAGCACTCTAAGCTTGTCCTTTTATTCTGATGATTCAGAGCTGTGCCCTTAATGCACATAAAAAATTTTCATTGTTATAATAAATCTACAATCACGTGAAGAACATTATGTTTCCTAGGCTCACCCTTCACCAACTCCCCCCCAAGAACCTCTTACACTTTCTGTCAATCAGCAGAGTTGGATGGTGCAAACCCCTTCACCATGAACCCCCCACACTCAGTTACATTCGCTGTCCATCAGCATGTAGTAATATGTTGTAGAAACTCTACATGTCTTCTCTGGGTTGTACAGCCCTCCCCATAATCCCCTGACCCCACGCATTATACATGCTAATCCTAATGTCCCCTTTCTATCTCCCCGCCCTTATCCCTCCCTTCCCACCCACCCTGCCCAGTTCCTTTACCTTTGGTAACTGTTAGTCAACTCTCTGGTTCTGTGTGTCTGCTGCTGTCCTCAGTTCCTCTTAATAGCACTGACTGCATAATGGCAGCTCCACTCACACACTCATTATATGTTCCAAACTCAATTACATCCAAATGCCACACCTCCCAATACCATGACAGTGGGGGTTAGGGCTTCAGCCCTGTCTCAGTTCAAATATGAACTTTTGTGTGAGTATGTGTGTGTGTGTTTATGTGTGTGTGTGTGCGTGTGTGGTGGCAGCAGGGGGTTAGAGGAGCAGAAGATGTTGAGGTGAGGGCCCAAAAATTCAGTTCATAACTCTGTATCTATCTATCATATATCTGTCTAATCTAACCTACCTATATCATCTATCCTATCTAGTCTATCATCTGTCATCTATATATACCTTATCTATCTGTCATCTCTGTCAATCTATTCATTTAATCTATGAATATCTATCATCTATCTAATGTATCTATTTCTAAAGTATCGTCTATCACCTGTCATCTATCTGTCATGTACATGTCATCTTTTTGTCTACCCATCTATCCTTATTTACAGAACAGTGTAAGATAAATTCTAGCTGAAATAAGCAGGTGAAGAGAGGCAACAAAAGGCCTGGTAGTTTATTTGAACGCAAATACCCGGTCGAGATTTCCCCAGTCTGTAGAAATGGAGGCTGGGGAATTCAAACTTAAGTAGACAGGCAACGAGATTTTAAAGATGGTACGGGGAGGCAGATCTTAGATTTACAGCAGCGTGAGGATTGGCTAGCCCAAGGCGTAGTTTTCAGGTTGGGAGGGGGCAACAACCAAGTACTTTGGCACATCATCAGTGTTGCATGTGGGAGGGGGCAGCAGCCAGAGATATTGGCACATCATCAGTGTCTGATGTTCTCGCTCCTCCCATCAGTGCCCCCATCATTACAAACAGTTAACAACACAGCTATTTAACATTGCTATCTATCTATCTATCTGTTTATCTATCTATCTATCTATCCATCTATCTATCTATCTATCTATCTATCTATCTATCTATCTATATCTATCTATCATCTATCTATTCAATCTATCTATACATATCATCAATCCTATCAATTTCTATCATCTACCTGTCTATCTGTCCTATCTATCTATCATCATCTTTTTGCCTACCCATCTATCCTTATGTACAGAAGAGTTCACAAGATGGCTTATATGTCACTTCCCTACTTATGTTCCCAAAAGCCTGCAAGGTAACTAGGCCCTAGAGACAGACAGCACTGGTTTCGTCGAGACATTTGCTCATTGGGTCAACAGCATGTGACTACAAAACTGGTAAATGGTGGTGCGGGGACTTCAACCCACATCTCTGTCCCCTGTCCTCTTTTCCCTCCTTGCTGATGGTATTCTAGCCACTTTTGTTGACTGACTTCTCCCTGAAGACCACAAGCATCTTTCCTCTTGGCTTTTTCAGTAATTTATCCCATTGTATGGAATGCTTTTCCCTCAGATACCTGGTTCTGTCACCTCCTTCTAGGCTGTTGAAGTCCGACCTCCCTGGTGAGGCTTACCCTGTCCACTGTTTATTTTGAAAGCCCTGCTTCTCTCTGCCTATAATCTCATTCCTCCATATCCTGCTTTTTATTCTTCATAGTGTTTGTTACTGGCTTAACTCCCAGAGAACTTACAGATGTTTATTGCATCTTTCCTCCCCTCCAACTATAACGTGGTAACCACAGTTAGGAATTTTGCATGTATTAAGTCCGGTGGAGACCCTGCAGTCTCTAGGGTCAGCGAGAAATGGGCACAGTTGTAACTCAACGTGGTTTGACATGTTAGCAGTTTAGGTTAGAGTCAGGCCAGGCAGTCATTAAGGAGGACCTTTTCTGATATTACTAAGCTACTTGACATATTCTAAGTAAGCATGAATTATCAATAATAACAGAGCAGGCAGAAGCACATCCTTCTCTCATTCTTCCAGCCTCAATGACCTAGATGCCAAATCCGTTCTCTCGTGGGAAGTGGGAATGTGTGACGATGATTGGCCAATATCTTAAGTTACACAATTCCCACACATACAGAATAAAACATGTTTAAAATCCAAAATGATAAGAGTGGTTTCCTGTGTCACAGCAGGGATTCGCTAGCTTCCAGTGAGCTCAGAGCAGTGGGAGAGGAGAGGGAAGGAGCCACATATGCCAACCCGGTCTCCTTCCTCTGGACATGCCTCCCCCTGGGTTGTCATCCATTAAACGCTCATCTCGCAGACCTCGAGGTGAGCACGGACAGTCATAAACGCGGCTACTGCCACATCTCAGTCACTGGGGCATGCACGGTACACACTGCATCGTTAAATGTGGCAGAGAACATTATCACTCATGTCTGTGTGTTCTTTCTCAGTTGCCGAGTCAAAGAGTAAACATAGCAGAGGCATACTAGCAAGAGCAGGGTTTAGTGTGAATATATAATATACACACATATTGTGGGAAAGATTTTGTTAAATGTGCAGGAGGTCATAGGCTTTGTCTGGAGCCGGGAGAGTCCTGTAGGTGCCGATTGCAAGGGCTGTGGCATGTCCACCGGGTCGGAGTCTGAGTTAGGGGTAGGGCCAAGGCCGTCAGCTGAGCCTCCCATGGCATTGTATGGGTCCAGGGCTGACCGGAGGATGAGTGCCCATGAGGTGAGTGTCTGAGGTGTGCAGGAGGCTGGCGGTGGTGCCACCTACGGCCTCGTGTGAGGCTGGTGGGGACTGGAAGATGACGGCCATCGAGGTTTGTGTTGTGTCCATCAGCTCTTCTCGAGCGTCATTGTCAGCCTTCGGGCCAGCGATGGTGCTGCCCATGGCCTCTTGTGGGGCCGGGAGCGACCTGAAGATCATGGCCAGCCAGTGTGGCGTTGTGTCCACTAGTTCATCTTAAGTGTCAGCATCGGCCTTAAGGCCGGCGCTTTTACTGCCCATAACCTTGTCTGGGTCTGGGTGGTCAGTTGTACGTGCCTTTCCCGAGGGTGGTGGCGTGCCCATGCATTCATCGTCTGACTTGGGGTTAGGGCCGAGGCCTTCGTCTGGCCTCCCACGGCACCGTGTGGGTCCATGGGAGACTGGACGATGACCGCCTGTGCAGTGGGTGTCTGAGGTACACAGGAGGCCATTGGTGTTGATGCCCACGTCCTGGTGTGGGGCCCGGTGGGGACCGGAAGATGACGGCTATCGGCAGTGGCGTCATGTCCATTGGCTCGTCTTGAGAGTCAGAGTGAGCCTTCGGGCCGGCGCTTGTGCCACCTACTGCGTCGTCTGGGGCACAGGGGAACAAGTAGGTGCCTTTCCCAATGGCGGTGGCGTGCCCATCGGGTCCTAGTCCGAAATGCGTGTAGGTCCGAGGCGGTCATCTGTGCCTCCCATGGCATCGTGAGGGTCCAGGGGAGTCCGGAGGATGACTTCCCGTGCGGTGGTTGTCTGAGGTCCTTAGGAAGTCGGTGGTGCTGCTGCCCACAGCCTCGTGTGGGGCTGGGGGCGACCGGAAGTTGACGGCCATAGAGGGGGTGTCGTGCCCCATCGGGTCATCTTGAGCGTCAGCGTCAGCTGTTGTGCCAGCGTTTGTGCTGGACTGTGCCTAGTCTGGGGCCGGGAGGCCATTGTAGGTGTCTTTCCTGAGGGCGTTGGCGTGCCCATCGGGTCCGAGGCTCACTTAAGGGTAGGGCGAGGCCGTCGTCTGTGCCTCCCACAGCATCGTATGGGTCCAGTTGAGACCAGATGATGACTGCCCATGTGGTGGTTGTCTGGGGTGCAAAGGAGGCCTGCGGTGGTGCTGCCCACGTCCTCCTGCGGGGCTGGTTCGGACCCGAAGATGATGGCCAGCGATGGTGATGTCGTGTCCATCAGTTCGTCCTGAGCGTCAGAGACAGCCATCGGGCCGGCGTTTGTGCTGCCCAAGGCCTTTTCTGTTTTCTGACTCTAGATGGTGCTTTTGCAGAGGCAGGACACCTCGAGGCGGGCTGGTAGTGGTGCCCATGTGCACTGAAGAGGAGGAGCTCATCTAGGTGGTCTCTCTCCAGCCATCTTCTGGGAGCCTAGGATGGTCCAGAGGCCCAGGACTGCTCCCTGTTGAAGTGGGAACTCTGCTGTGAAAATTGGGAAAAGCCAGCCGCTAAATGCACAGGATTCCAGTGGAACAGCCTGTGACCAAGGCAGCGGGCAGGTGCAGGGTGCTCCCTGGCAGGAGGGGTAAGGGGCAGTGCCCCGGGGATGGGAAGGACAGGCGGGCGAAGAAGGTGCTGCTGTGGAGGCAGCGGGCGGTGTGGGGAATGAACCTCAAGAAGGAGGAAAGAGTCCACAAAGACAAATGGGTTGTGGTGTGCGGCAAACGATCCGAGGAAAGGGTCTGAAGCTAGGGAGAGGGTCTCCTGTGCCACTAACTCTTTCTCAGGCCAAGCACTCACTGAGCTGCCCAGCTAGGGCGAGCCTTGTATGTATGTCAGCCAGGGGACGCATCACAAAGTGGCCTGGTCCGCTGTGACATCACCCAGGGGCCGCATCACCACGCCCCCATTGCCTTAAGCACACCAGCCCCGCAAAGAGGAGACCCTAGGCCAAGGCCACAGCGAGGCCCCAAGGCCAAACATAGTAGAATCCCTAGCCCCCGGGACTGCCCAAAGAGGGCCGTGCAGGTGTTCAGACCAACGAGGCCACCATGCGGTCTGTCGAATGCTGCAGTGCACGCATCTGCCACAGCTCTGCCTGCCTGGGTGCGGGCTCTGCATGGGCTCGTCACCCGGGGTGCGGCGGGCGTCAAGTGCCTGCCCCCCCCGCCACCCTGTGATCCCGGAGGCCAGGACCAGCACACAGCCCGGCCCGGAGCCACCCAGAGGCTGTCCGGGACACAGCCCTCCCTTTCCCGGGCCTTCCCAGCTTCTCTGGGACACCTGGAGCCAGGCATGCCTTCTCGGCCATGACAAGCCAGGCTGCTGACTTCTCAGGGGGGTGCAGACCCCATGACTTGCCTTTCTAGCTAGCGGGCAGGTTCTTTCTTTGATTCTCACAGAAAGTGCAGGTCGGGGACCACTGTGTCTCAGCATAGCCACATCCCGCATTCTGACTGGGCTCCACCGCCCAGATTTTCTCTCTGATCTAGTTTTGGGGGCCTGTGTCTCAAATGAGAATAACACAACACAGTAAACTGGGAAACACTTTTTATTTTTAAAATGCTTCTCCTTTAGACTCTTGGTCTCGATGGCGTCGCCGTTCTTGCCCATCAGCCAAGCTGGATGCTTGCTGGCAACCTCGCCTCCTCTCAGCAATCAGCCTGTCCATTCCCGATCCTGACTGTTCATCCTTTATGTTATAACCTGTGAAGCTCGTGTTCCGTGTCAGCAACCCTCCTTCTAGTTTCTCAGGTCTTTCCTGGTGGACCTAGGCCCTGCTTCTTCACTGCTTCACTGTGGAAGCACTGACATTGTTACAGAATAAAATGTGAAATTCTCCAGCCCCAACTCACGGTCCGGCCTTCACTTTGTCTACATCTCCATCCCGATCAGCCAAGCTCCCTGTTCTTTGAAAAGATCCTGTCTCGTGCCTTTTCGTCTCTGAATTATTTCCTCTGGGTGTTCCTACCTCTTGACTCTGGTTTTTAAGACATTTCACCCCAGCAGAAGAACATGGATCGTTGAAGACCCACCTCTAAACTCACCTCCTCTTGGAGGCATCCCATGCACTCTCACTTAGGCATGCCGTCCTCTCCCTTCTCTGTACTTGGTGAGAAACTACCTTATCAAATGTGAGTGTGTCAGCTCGTGCACATCACTTCTCGGGTCATGGGATCTGTTGAACAGTTGTGACAGTGAATGACTGGACTCGGCTTCACAGCTCAGCTGCCCGTTCAGTTTTACCTGGTCCAGCTCGCTATTCCGCCAACCGTTCGTTATGTTCCAATCCATGTGGAACATAAATGCAGGCGAGATGCCACCGAAGACCCCACAGTCACCGGTGTCTATGCCTCTGAGTGCCTAGGGAGAGGCCCAGTGAGCCGAGCCCATGACCTTATCTTTAACAGCGATGAGCGCAGAGCGTGTGGGGCAGGCCCCAGCTGCTGCTGCTGCTGCTGTGATGACTCCTCTCTCTGGCACACTGGGTTCAGATTCCAGATCTCTTCTTGTTCTCTGCCTGTGCTTTCTCCATAGTGGTGTAGTTTTGTTGTATAGAGGCGGCTTCTTTCGTGTCTCTGAAGGAATTGAGTATGAGTCTCAGGAGTCCCTTGTGTCAGTTTTCATTGTTCTGTACCATCTTCTATGTCTACGTCTTTGGGTTTTCTCACACTGCTACTGCTTTTCCTCTGAGAGTACCTGTACCACAGGCCTTTTGTAAACAGAAGAGTAAACTTGGTGCTTTGCTCACCACCATGTTTGAGGGACATCGGCCTCACGGCTGATAGGAGGAGGGACAGGTAAATAGGAACACCGAGTTCTAGACGGGAGCAGTTGGAAGAAAAGAGTGCATTGTTGAGTGTCGTGCTCGGTTGAGCATCCAAACTTCCCTCAGTACCTGTTTATTGCTTCTTCACATTCGTAAATAT
This sequence comes from Manis pentadactyla, assembly GCF_030020395.1. Lineage (NCBI taxonomy): Eukaryota > Metazoa > Chordata > Mammalia > Pholidota > Manidae > Manis > Manis pentadactyla. The sequence goes on from NW_026644638.1 coordinate 226,860, forward strand.
CATAAAATCCACTGACTTCAAAAGCCCAGACGCATATTATTACAGCAATTCAGTTGTTGAAGTGAGATAAAATGAGAAGGTCCTCGCTATACCACTAATCTATGACTGGGCACTGCCAAAACTGAACAGAAAGAAGCCACGGTGGCGGGAGGGGCTACTTTCTACTGACTGTCTCTGGTCACTCAAACAGAATCACTTTTATTTATTTATTTTTAAGGTGTCACTAATGTACAATTACATGAGCAACGTTATGGTTACTAGACTCCCCCTCCTCTAGCCTCCCCCCTTTATCAAGTCCGCTCCCCACAGCATATTACATTCGCTGTCCATCAATGCAGTAAGACACTATAGAATCACTACATGTCTTCTGTGTGTTATACTGCAGTCCCCATGACCCCCTACCCCCTACATTATGTGTGCGGATCGTAATGCCCCTTTTACCCCCTTATCACTCCCTTCCCACCCATCCTCCCAGGTCCCTTTCCATTTGGTAACTGTTAGTCCATTCTTGGTTTCTGTGTCTGCTGCTGTTTTATTTTTCCCATTTTTGCTTTGGTCTCATACCTCACAGAGGAGTGAAATCCTTGGATACTTGTCTTTCTCCACCTGGCTTATTTCACTGAGCATAACACCCAATAGCAATGTCCACATTGTTGCTAATGGTGGTAGGATTTGTTATCTTCTTATGGCTGAATGATATTCCATAGTGTATATGTACCACCACTTCTTTATCCATTCATCTCCTGATGGACACTTAGGTTGCTTCCATTTCTTGGGTATTTTAAAAAGTGCTGTGATCAACATAGGGGTGCATCTGTCTCTTTCAAACTGGGCTCCTGCACTCTTAGGGTAAATTCCTAGGAGAGGAATTCCTGGGTCAAATGGTATTTCTGTTCTTTGGTTTTTTGGGGAAACCTCCAAACTGCTTTCCACAATGGTTGAGCAGACTGACATTCCCACCAGCAGTGTAGGAGGGTTCCCCTTTCTCCACACCCTTGCCAACAGCTGTTGTTTTCTGTGTTTTGTTTGGTGGCCATCCTAACTGGTGTGAGGTGTTACCCCATTGTCGTTTTAATGTGCATTTCTCTGATCGTTAGCGATGTGTAGCAACTTTTCATGTGCCTGTCTGCCACCTGAAATTGCTTCTGTGGTGAAGTGTCTGTTCAGATCCTCTGCCCATTTTGGAATTTGATTCATTTGCTTTTTGTGTGTTGAGGTTCGTGAGCTCTTGATACATGCTTTGGAAGGCAATGCCTTATCAAATATGTCATCAGTGAATATATTCTCCCATACTGAAGGACGTCTTTTCACTCTACTGATGGTGGTCAAACAGAATCTTACTAAACCCCTACAACTTCATTTCAAATATGACTAATTTTTTTTTCCAGATTAGAAAATACCTGAGAAAACTGGAATGAAGAGCAGAAGCTGTGATGCAGGAATATCTAGCGTAAAACTGAGAGGTGAGGTGGTGTGAGGACTGGTAGATTGTAACATTCCATGTCCTGCTTTCAAGTGTCATAGGGAAAAGAGAATGCCAAGGAGATGACGCTCGGGGTTTTGAGGTCACCTGGTATCGGTGGACCCATGTAACCTCTAGCCATTGATGTGAAGGCCAGCATGAGACACTGTTGTCTGTCCTGCGGAGTTAGACGTGTGGCTTACCCCGTTTGCAGTTCAGTCAGAGCCCGTGTGGGAGTGTCCTGGCACCGGCAGGGGTGGCCCAAGAGCTGTGCCATTCCTGCTGGTCTGTCGCAGTACCCCTCTTGGAACAGGGCCTCAGAAGAGCTCCAGGGAGAGAGAGAGAGAGAGAGAGACAGACAGACAGAGAGAGAGAGAGAGAGAGAAAGAGAGAAAGAGAGAATTGCGCTCGAGAGACAGGGACAGTTTTATTTTCTGTAGCTCACTGAGAATGCTCGTGATGTTTATTTTGAGATCTCTTTCTCAGGAAGATTGATTTGAGTCCAGTTACCAGGTTCCTTTGAAGATTCATATTTGTAGGTGGCGCCCTTTAGCTCCCAGAAGCTTTACTCTCTGGAGATGCTCAGCACTTGTGGGGACAGCAGGGGTCCCATGGGTGCGGTGCCGTTGTAGTCACCCACCGGGAGGAAAGAGGTCTTTCCTGCAACCCGGCCGCAGTGCCCGTCTCCACTGCCAGGGCCAGTTTGCGGAGCTCGCAGGGAGAAGCTGCCGTAGGTGGGGTCGGCTGTTTTGCAGGCCTGTGACAGCTGGAAGGCAGGCTGTGCATCAGTCACTGCACGGTAATTGTCCTCAGAGCTGCGAGGCCAGCGAGGGGGACGGAGCACCCGGGGCTCCTGACAGCTCCTCCGCCTGCTGGCCAGAGTGCACCCAGGCAGTTTGGCGCACCTGCCCTTTCTCCTGAGCAACAAGCCCTGAGGAAGCCTTGTCCCTTTAGCTGTTCTCTCACTGTTAGGTAGTCTATCAGTCTGTCCGCCTTTCTTTTGTCCCACAGTGGCCGGATGTGGATCCCTGTGTTGTCCCACCAGTGGCTGGAATCTCAAGTCTCTCGAGGTCTTCCGCCTGTCTTTGCTTTCCAACCCCAACGATCCTCCAGAGCGCACCACATGTATGGTAGGTTCGTGCTCCCACAGCACATCTCCTGGGTAGTACATCACACTTCTCCTTGAGGTGACAGCCTGCCGCAGCAGCGTTCTTCCCTGCTGCTCTTCCAGGATTTGGTGTAGTTGTTCTATTTCCATATAGTACGTATGTAAGTGGTTTTGGTTTTTGGAGGAGGTTTCCACCTCCCCTCTCACGTGAGCCGCCGTCTTTAATACCATCAGGACATCTTTTTTCTTTTATTTTTTCAGTTGCACTTGCCTACGGTACCGGTCCCCACCCCATCAACTTGTAGTTTGTCTTCCTCCTTGGATCTCAAGTGAATCTCCTGTAAGGGAGCACGTAGGTGGTCTTAAGTTTCATCCCTTCTTTTAACTGTGTGTCTTTTGATTGGAGCACTCAGAGCCTGTCCTTTTATTCTGACAATTGAGAGCTGTGTCCTTCTTGCACATAAAATTTTTTTTTGTTATCATTGACCTACAATCACATGAAGAATATTATCATCACCAAGTACACCAAGTCCCCCCCATTAACCCCGTTACAGTCGCTGTCCATCAGCGTAGTTGGATGCTCTAGACCACTTCACCATGTCCCCCCCCACACACCCCGTTAGGGTCGCTCTCCATCAGCGTGGAGTAAGATGCTGTAGAATCACTACTTGTCTTCTCTGTGTTTTACAGCCCTCCCCATGCAACCCCCACGCACTATACATGCAAATCCTAATGCCCCCTTTCTTTCTCCTCACCCTTATCACTCCCTTGCCACCCACCCTGCCCAGTTCCCTTCCCTTTGGAAACTGTTATTCCACTCTTGGGTTCTGTGATTCTGCTGCTGTTGTTGTATTTCAGTGTTTCTTTGTTGTTATACTCCACACATGAGTGAAATCATTTGGTACTTGTCTTTCTCCGCCTGGCCTATTTCACTGAGCATAATACCCTCTAGCTCCATCCACATCATTGCAAATGGTAGGATTTGTTTTCTTCTTATGGCTGCTTACTGCACTATTTAAACTGGATTTAATTCTTCTTTTTTGTTTGTACTTTCGCTACGTGCTTTCACCATTGCTCTCCTGGTTATGAGAAAAAGATTTGTGTTAATAGATATGTACCTATATCTATCTGTCTGTCTGTCTATCTACCTATCATCTATCATCTATCTATCTATCTATCTATCTATCTATCTATCTATCTATCTATCTATCTCTGAATCAATCATCTTTTTGTCTGCCCATCTATCCTTCTGTACAGAAGAGTTATCAACATAGCCTATGTCACTTGCCTACATTATGCTTCCAAAAATCTTGCAGGGTACCTAGGCTGTAGGGAGAGCACTGGGTTCACTGTGACTTTTGCAGGTCGAGTCAGCCGCGTCTGCCTACAAAACCCAGAAATGGTGGTGCAGGGACTTGAACCTGTATCTCTGTCCTGTGTCCTCTTTTACCTCCTTCTCGCTTGCTCACTGTATTTAGCCACATTCATGGACTAAGTGCTCCCTGAAGACCACAAGTATCCTTCCTCTGGGTTTGTTGTAGACAGAAAAGTGTACTTGGTGTTTCGCTCACCATCATGTTTGAGGTACATAGGCTTGATCACCGCTGATAGGAGGAGAGAGAAATAAAAAGGAACACCAATTTCTAGACAGGAGCTGTTGGGAGCAAAGGGTGTGTTGTGGAGTGGCGTGTTTATTTGTGTGTCCAAACTTCCCTCTTTATATGGTTATTACATCTTTACATTCGTGAACATCATAAAACCCACTGATTTCAAAAGGCCAGACACATATTATTACAGCAATTCAGTTGTTGAGGTGAGAGAAAATGAGAAGGACGTTGCTGCACCACTAAATCTATGGCTAGGCAGTGGTGATACCAAATAAAAAGAATTCACGGTGGCCAGATAGGGCTATTTTCTACTGACTGTCTCTGGGTACTCAAACATAATCCGTTTGTGTGTTTGTTTGTTTCTCTTTTTCACTTGTGTAGGGTACCTGTCTCTGCCCCTTCGGCTTGTAGTTTGTCTGTGTCTTAGGATCTCAATTGGGTCTCCTTTAAGGGAGCACGTAGATGGTCTTGAGAGAAACATAGCTTTGATTAGTATGATGCTTTCCCATCTACCTAAATACCTATCTCTTTTTCTATCTATGTAATCTATCTACCTATCTATCTATCTGTCATCTCTCTATGATCTATCATCTATCTACTATCATCTGTGTATCTATCTAATTAATCTATCATCTATATGTATGTATATCAATCCAGTCTATGTATCAATCATCTGTCTATGTAAATGTTTTCTCACTTTTGTCAGCGTTCTGTCACTAGGTGCACTTTGATTCCTTTGTGTCCTTCTCAGTCTCAATTTTTTGTGTTTGTTTAAGTGAGTTAGCTGTGTGTTTGTGTCTTGAGAGGAGTGGCCTTGGGTGGGAACTTCTCCTGCGTAGGTTGCAAGAGTCTGCTGGGTGTTCATGGTGTGGTTGGCAGGCTGGGCTCTTTAACCTGTGCTGGACAGCACCCTCCGTCTGCTCTGCCCCTGGGCCTTTCCTGCTGTTGTGCCTGCGTGAGCTGCGGGGCATATCCGATGGCCCATGCAGGGAGCACCCTGGCTGGCATGCGGGTTCTTTGGCAGGTGCATGAACAGTAGTAGGATTTTTTCCCTGTGCACCAATGTCACCTCCGCGGCCCTGCTTGGTGGCCAATCTCCAGAGAGCATGCGTGTAGTCCCTGATTAAGGGAACTGCCTTTTGGTGACATGCGGGTCTCCTGTGAGCTGGTGGCCCATGGCCTTGCTATGGTGGCAGGCCAGCTAGCTTGTGGGGAAACTGCTCCCCTCTGCTGTCAAGGTGGAGGTGGAGTTTCAGTGCATTTAGGCATTTAGATGTGAGTGAGGTCTATCTGAAATGGAATAGTAGCTTTGAGAGCTATGTTTCCATTCGTATGAAAAGGCACTGAGCATAAAGAGTTGGGTGATGGTGGCAGGAATTTTTGAATGTTTATGTTCCCGCACTTATTTATTTTCTGTTGAGGGAGGTGATTCTGAAATTACTTTTTAATCACGGATAAAGGTGGTGCATAAGGTCAACCCACGTCAGCCATGGTGAGATGAAGTGGTGTAGTAGAATTAATTCCTGTACACCTTGGCATGATACATAGGGGACACACCGAAGGCACTCTTTGCTGCTCTCCTATCCTGGTTTATTACCATAACTAACTTGATGGTTCAGAGTGGTCCCAGCAACATTTCCAGCAAGATCTTTCTAAAATTGCATAGAAACACTTGGCAAAGATATCCCCAGAGTCTAGTGGAAAATTTTACTCTTTCTGGTCATAGTTTGCAAGATGTTTGCCGTATCCTGCATTCCTTTGTTACTTTGTGTCTCCTGTGATTGTAGACCGATTGGGGCAGTGGTGTACACACGCACATGCACACGCACAGACACACAAACACGGCTGAGAGTTAACGGAGACCCCAGTTATCGGAAACTGCAGCCCACAATTTAAAAAAGAAACGTGCATAAATTGTGCTCCTGGTGATCCCCCCATCGGGAGCAGACTTCAAAGTGCAGACGTGGTTGGACACAGATACCTATGCAGACACCTAAGCACAGATATCAATGCATAGGCTCTTTCCATATATTGTCTATGTGCGTCTCTGTTTACCTACATATCTATGTTAGTCTACTCAAGCTGATAACCAGGGTGTCATTGAGTGGGGGCTTAATACAGAGACACTGATTTCTCGCAATTCTGAGGGTAGAAGTCCAAGACGAAGGCAGGTTCAGTTCCTTGTGAGGTCCCTTCTTCTGGCTTGCATACTGCCGCATCCCTGCTGTGTCCTCACAGGGTCGAGGGAGAAAGCTCTGTCCTCTGTTCCACTTAACAGCACTGTTTGCATAATGGTAGCTCCACCCACACCCTCATGATATCTTCCAAACCTAATTACCTCCAAATGCCCCACCTCCCAATACGATTACAGAGTTGTTTTGGGCTTCAACCCTGACTCAGTTCAAATATGAAATTGTGTGAGTGTGTGTGTGTGTGTGTGTGTGTGGTGGCAACAATGGGTTAGGAGGAGGGGAATATGGTGAGGTGAGGGCCCAAAAATTCAGTTCACAACTCTGTATCTATCTATCATCTAACTGTCTAATCTAACCTACCTATATCATCTATCCCATCGAGTCTATCATCTGTCATCTGTATATATCTTATCTATCTTTCATCTCTGTCAATCTATTCGTCTAATCTCTGAATATCATCTATCTAATCTATCTATTTGTTATCTATCATCTATCAACTGTCATCTATCTTTCATCTACCTGTTGTCATCTTTTTGTCTACGCATCTATCCTTATGTACAGAAGAGTGTAAGATAAATTCTAGCTGAAATAAGCAGGTAAAGAGAGGAAATAAAGTGCCCGGTATCTTATTTCAACGCAAATACCAGGGCGAGATTTCCCCAGTCTATTGAAATGGAGGCTCGGGATTTCACACTTAAGTAGACAGGCAGTGAGATTTTAAAGAAGGTAGGGGGAGGCAGAGCTTAGATTTACAGCAGCACGTGGATTTGCTAGCAAAAGGCATATTTTTCAGATTGTGAGGTGCAACTGCCAAGAAATTCGGCACATCAGCAGTGTCCCATGTGGGAGGGTTCAGCACCCAGAGTCATTGGCACATCATTACTCTCTGACGTACTCGCTCCTTCCATCAGTGCCCCCAAACTTACAGTTAACAACATGGCTATGTAACATGGCTATCAATCTACCTATCTATCTATCTATCTATCTATCTATCTATCTATCTATCTATCTATCTATCTATCTATCATCTATCTATTCTATCTATCTATACCTATCATCTATCCTATCTAATCTGTCATCCATCTATCTGTCTGTCTGTCCTATCTATCATCAACTTTTTGTCTACCCATCTATCCTTATGCACAGAACAGTTCACACGATGGCTTATATGTCATTTCACTACTTATGTTTCCAAAAGCCTGCAAGGTAACTAGGCCCTAGAGACAGACTGCACAGGGTTCACCGAGACATTTGCACATCGAGTCAACAGCGTTCAACTACAAAATTAGTTAATATTGGTGCGATGACTTCAACCCATATCTCTGTCCCCGGTCCTCTTTGCCCTACTTACTGACAGTATTCTAGCCACATTTGTTGACTGACTGCTCCCTGAAGACCACAAGCATCCTTACTCTTGGCTTTTTCAGTAATTTATCCCATTGTATGGAATGCTTTTCCCTCAGATACCTGGTTCTGTTACCTCCTACTACTCTGTTCAAGTCCCACCTCCCTGATGAGATTTACCCTGTCCCCGGTTTATTTTGAAAGTCCTGCTTCTCTATGCCTATAATCTCATTCCTCCATATCCTGCTTTTTATTCTTCATAGTGTTTGTTACTGGCTAAGCTACCGGAAAACTTACAGATTTTCATTGCCTCTTTCCTCCCCTCGAACTAGAACGTGGTCTCCACAGGTTAGGATTTCTGCATGTATTAAGTCTGGTGGAGACCCTGCAGACTCTAGGGTCAGCGAGAAGTGGGCACAGTTGTAACTCAACGTGGTTTGACATGTTAGCAGTTTAGGTTAGAGTCAGGCCAGGCAGTCATTAAGGAGGACCTTTTTTGATATTACTAAGCTACTTCATAAATTCTAAGTAAGCTTAAATTTTCAATAATCACACAGCAGGCAGAAGTACTTCCTTCTGTCGTTCATCAAGACTCGAGGACCTGGATGCGAAATCCCTAAACTCGTGGGGAAGTGGGAATGTGTGAGGATGATCAGCCAAAGTCTTAAGTTACATAAGGCACACACATACAGAATTAAACATGTTTAAAAATAAAATGATGAGTGATTTCATACGTCACAGCAGGTATTCCCTAGCCTCCAGTGAGCTCAGAGCAGTGGTAGAGGAGAGGGAAGGGGCCACATAAGCCAACCTGGTCTCCTTCCGGAGGACTTGCCTCCTCCTGGGTTGTCATCCATTAAATGCTCAACATGCAGACCTCACGGTGAGCATGGACAGTCATAAAACGCAGCTACTTCCACATCCCAGTCACTGGGGCATGGAATGCGTTGCATAGTTAAGTGTGGCTCAGAACATTATCACTCATTTTTGTGTGTTCTTCCTCTGTCGCCGAGTCAAAGAGTAAACAGAGCAGAGGCATACTAGCAAGAGCAGGGTTTAGTGTGACTATATAATATACTCACATATTGTGGGAAAGATTTTGTTAAATGGATAGGAGGACATAGGCCATGTCTGGAGCTGGGGAAGACCTGTAGGTGCCATTGGCAAGGGCTGTGACATGTCTACCGGGTCGGATGCTGAGTTAGTTGTAGTTCTGAGGCGGTCGGCTGTGCCTCGCATGGCATCGTATGGGTCCAGGGCTGAACGGAGGATGATCGCCCGCGCTGTGGGTGTCTGAGGCATGCAGAGGGCCAGCAGTGGTTCCGCCCACGGCCTCCTGAGGGGCCGGGGATGACCGGAAGTATACGGCCATCGAGGGTTGTGTCGTGTCCATCGGCTCGACTCGAGCATCATTGGCAGCCTTTGCGCCGGCGGTGGTACTGCCCACGGCCTCGTGTGGGGCCGTGGGGACCGCAAGATCACGGCCAGCCAGGGCGTCGTCGTTTCCATTGGTTCGTCTTGAGCATCAGCGTCTGCCTTAAGTCTGGCGTTTGTACATCCCATGGCCTTGTCTGGGGCCGGGGGTCAATTTTAGTTGCCTTTTCCGAGGTTGGTGGCGTGCCCATCGGGTCATCGTCCGACTTGGCGGTAGGGCCGTGGCCATCGTCGGTGCCTCCCATGGCATTGTGTGGGTCCAAGGGAGACAGGACGATGACCGCCTGCGTGGTGGTTGTCTGAGGTGTGCAGGAGGCTGGCAGTGGTGAATCAAACATCCTGGTGTGGGGCCCAGTGGGGACTGGAAGATGACGGCAAATGACGGTGGCATGTAAACTGGCTCGTCTTGACAGTCAGAGTGAAACTTCGGGCCGTTTGCATGTTCTGCCCGCTGCATCGTCTGGGGCCCGGGGTGAAGAGTAGTTGCCTTTCACTATGCCAGTGGCATGCCCATTGTGTCCTAGTCCGGCTAGGGGATAGGTCGTCGGCCGTCGTCTCTGCCTACCATGTCATCATGTGGGGCCAGTGGAGTTAGGACGAAAACCGCCCGCTCGGTGGGTGTCTGAGGTGCACAAGAGGCCGGCAGTGCTGCTGACCACAGACTCGTGTGGGGCTGGTGGGTGACCGGAAGATGACGGCCATAAAGGGGTGTGTCGTGTCCCATCGGTTCGTCCTGAGCATCAGCATCAGCCTTCGGGCCGGCGCTTGTGCTGACCTGCACCTTGTTTGGGGCCGGTGGGCAGTTATAGATGCCTTGACCGAGGGCGTTGGCGTGCCCATTGGTCCGAGTCTGACTTACATGTAGCGCCAAGGCCATCGTCTGTGCTCCCACGGCATCGTATGTGGCCATGGGAGACCAGACGATGACCGCCCGTGTGGTGGTTGTGTGAGGTGCACAGGAGGCCACCGCTGGTGCTGCCCACAGCCTCGTGTGGGGCTGGGGGGGACCGGAAGATGACAGCTATCGAGGGGGCTGTCGTATCCCATCGGCTTATCTTGAGCATCAACGTCAGCCTTTGGGCCGGCGCTTGTGCTGCCCTGTGCCTTGTCTGGGGCCAGGGAACAGTTTTAGGTGCTTTTCCCGAGGGCGGTAGCGTAGAATATCGGATCCGAGGCTGACTTACAGCTAGGGCTTAGGCCGTCGTCTGTGCCTTCCATGGCATCGTATGGGGCCATGGGAGACCAGACGATGACCGCCTGTGTGGTATTTGTGTGAGGTGCACAGGAGGCCAGAGGTGGTGCTGCCCACAGCCTCGTGTGGTGCTGGGAGGAACTGGAAGATGACAGCTATTGAGGGTGCTGTCGTATCCCATCGGCTTATCTTGAGCATCAGCGTCAGCCTTTGGGACGGCGCTTATGCTGCCCTGTGCCTTGTCTGGGGCCGGGGGGCAGTTGTAGGTGCCTTTCCCGAGGGCGGGAGCGTAGAACATCGGGTCCGAGGCTGATTTACAGCTAGGGCTTAGGCCGTCGTCTGTGCCTTCCATGGCATCGTATGGGGCCATGGGAGACCAGACGATGACCGCCTGTGTGGTATTTGTGTGAGGTGCACAGGAGGCCAGAGGTGGTGCTGCCCACAGCCTCGTGTGGTGCTGGGAGGAACTGGAAGATGACAGCTATTGAGGGTGCTGTCGTATCCCATCGGCTTATCTTGAGCGTCAGCGTCAGCCTTTGGGCCGGCGCTTATGCTGCCCTGTGCCTTGTCTGGGGCCGGGGGGCAGTTGTAGGTGCCTTTCCCGAGGGCGGGAGCGTAGAACATCGGGTCCGAGGCTGATTTACAGCTAGGGCTTAGGCCGTCGTCTGTGCCTTCCATGGCATCGTATGGGTCCAGGGGAGACCAGACTATGACTGCCCACGCGATGGGTGCCTGGGTTGCACAGAAGTCCGGCAGTGGTACTGCCCATGGGCCCGTGCGTGGCCGTGGGCCACCAGAAGTTGACGGCCATCGAGGGTGGTGTCCTGTCCATGGGCTCATCTCGAGCATCATTGTCGGCCCTCGGGCCGAAATTGGTGCTTCCCACGGCATCGTACGGGGCCGGGTGGACCGGAAGATGATGGCCAGCAAAGGTGGCGTCGTGTCCATCGGCTCGTCCTGAGCATCAGAGCCATCCATCGGGCCGGTGCTTGTGCTACCCACGGCCTTGTCTGTTGGCTGACTCTGGATGGTGAAGTTGCAGAGGCAGGACAACTCGAGGCGGGCTGGTAGTGGTGCCCGTGTGCCCTGCAGAGGAGGAGCTCGTCTGGGTGGTCTCTTTCCAGCCGTCTGCTGGGAGCCTAGGATGGTCCAGAGGCCCGGACTGCTCCCCGAGGAAGTGGGAAGCCTGCTGGGAAAAGTGGGAAAAGCCAGCTGCTAAAGACACAGTATCCCGGTGGAACAGCCTCTGACCAGGGCAGTGGGCAGGAGCAGGGTGCTCCCTGGCAGGAGGGGTATAGGGCAGCGCCCAGGGGAAGGGAAGGACCGGCGGGCAAATAAGGTGGTGCTGGGGAGGCAGCGGGCGATGTGGGGCACAAACCTTAGGAAGGAGGAGAGTCCACACAGAAAAATGGGTTGTGGTGTGCGTCAAATGATCCGAGGAAAGGGTCTGAAGTTAGTGAGAGGGTCTCCTTTGCCACTATCTCCATCTCAGGCCAAGCACGCACTGAGCTGACCAACTAGGGTGAGCCTGGTATGTATGAAACCAGGGGACGCATCACCACGCGCCAATTGCCATAAGCACACCGGCCCCGCCCAGAGGAGACCCTGGGCCAAGGACACGGCACGGCCCCAAGGACAACCCCAGTAGAATCACTAGCCCCTGGGACTGCACGCTGAGAGTCGTACAGCTGTTTGGACCAATGAGGCCACCATGCAGACTGTTGAGGGCTGCAGTGCCCGCGTTTGTCAGAGCTCAGCCCGCCCGGAAGCACACTCTGCATGGGCTAGGCACCCGGAGTGCTGCGGGCATCAAGTGCTTTGCACTCCTGACTCCTGCGATCCCGGAGGCCAGGGCCTGCACACAGCCCGGCGTGGAGCCACCCAGAAGCTGCTGGGTGCACAGCCAGCCCATTCCCTGTACTTCCCAGCTTCTCTGGGACACCCGGAGCCAGGCATGCCTTCTCGGTCATGGCCAGCCTGGTGGCTGACTTCTGAGGAGCGCGCAGACCCCATGACTTGCCTTTCTAGCTAGCGCGAAGGTTCTTCATTTGCTTCTCACAGAAAGTGTAGGTCGGGGACCACTGGGTCTCAGCATAGCCACATCCTGCATTCGGACTGGACTCGGCCGCCCAGATTTTCTTTCTGATCTAGTTTTGGGGGCCTGTGTCTCGTACGTGAAAAACACAACACAGTAAACTGGGAAACACTTTTTATTTTTAAAATGCTTCTCCTTTAGACTCTTGGTCTGATGGCATCACCATTCGTGCCCGTCAGCCAAGCTGTAAGCTTGTGGGGCAACCTCGCCTCCTCTCAACAGGCAACCTGTCCATTCCTGAACCTGACTGTTCATCCTTTATATTATAAATTGTGAAGCTCGTGTCCTGTGTCAGTAACCCTGCTTCTGTTTCTCAGGTCTTTCCTGGTGGACCTAGGCCCTGCTTGCTCACTGCTTCACTGTGGAAGCACTGACATTGTTACAGAATAAAATGTGAAATTCTCCAGCCCCAACTCACGGTCTGGCCTTCACTTTGTCTACATCTCCTTCCCTATGAGCCAAGCTCCCTGCTCCTTGAAAAGATCCTGTCTCGTGCCTTTTCGTCTCTGAATTATTTCCTCTGGGGGTTCCGACCTCCTACCTCTAGTTTTTAAGGCATTTCACCACAGCAGAAGAACATGGATCGTTGAAGACCCACCTCTCTAGTCAAATCCCCTTGGAGGCTTCCCGTGCACATTCACATATTCGTGCCCACCTCTCCCTTCTCCGTACTTGGTGAGAATCTCCGTTATCAAATGTGAATGTGTCAGCTCGTGCACATCACTCTTCGAGTCACGGGATCTTTTGAAGAATGGTGACAGTGAATGACAGGACTCAGCTTCATAGCTCAGCTACCTGTTCAGTGGTACCTAATGCCACTTGCTCCTCTGCCAACCTTTTGTTATGTTCCAAACCGTGCGGAACATAAATGCGGGCGAGATGCCAACGACGACCCCTCAGTCCCCGCTGTGTATGCCTCCGGGTGCTTAGGGAGAGGCCAAGCGAGCTGAGCAAACAACCTTATCTATAACGGCGATGAGGGCGGAGTGTGTGGGGCATGTTCCAGCTGCTGCTGCTGCTGCTGTGATGACTCCTCTCTCTGGCCCAGTGAGTTAAGATTTCAGATCCCTTCTTGTTCTCTGCCTGTGCTTTCTCCATAGTGGTGTAGTTTTGTTGTATGGGGGCGGCTGCTTTCGTGTCTCTGATGGAATTAAGTAAGGGTCTCAGAAGTCCCTTTTGTCAGTTTTCATTGTACTGTACCATCTTCTATTTCTACGTTTTTGGGTTTTCTCCCGCTGCTAGTGCTTTTCCTCTGGGAGGACCTGTACCACAAGCCTGTTGTAGAGAGAAGAGTTAACTTGGTGCTTTGCTCACCACCATGTTTGAGGGACATCAGCGTCACCACTGATAGGAGGAGGGCCAGGTAAAAAGGAACACCGAGTTCTAGACGGGAGCAGTTGGGAGCAAAGAGTGTGTTGTGGAGTGACGTTTTCTTTTGAGCATCCAAACTTCCCTCTGTATCTGGTTATTGCTTCTTACCATTCGTAAACATCATAAAATCCATTGATTTCAAAAGGTCAGTCGCATATTATTACAACAACTCAGTTGTTGAGGTGAGAAAAAATGAGAAGGGACTCGCTGTACCACTGAATCTATGACTGGACACTTCCAAAACCGAACAGAAAGCATCCACGGTGATGGGAAGGGCTATTTCCTACTGACTGTCCCTCTGGACACTAAAACAGAATCACTTTTATTTTTCTGGTGTCTGTAATGTACAATTACATGAGCAACATTATGTTTACTAGACTCCCCCTCCTCTCACCTCCCCCCCATAATAAAGTCCACTCCCCTCATACCTTTAAAGTCGCTGTCCGTCAATGTAGTAAGATGCCATAGAATCACTACCTGTCTTCTGTGTGTTATACTGCAATCACCGTGGACCCAACCCCCTACAATATGTGTGCAGATCGTAATGCCCCATTTACCCCCTTATCCCTCCATTCCCACCCATCCTTCCAGGTCCCTTTCCCTTTGGTACCTGTTAGTCTTTTCTTGGGTTCTCTGAGTCTGCTGCTGTTTTGTTCCTTCCCGTTTTTGCTTTATTCCATTACCTCACAGAGGTGTGAAATCCTAGGATACTTGTCTTTCTCCACCTGGCTTATTTCACTGAGCATAACACTTTCTAGCTCCTTCCGTGTTGTTGCAAATGGTGGTAGGATTTGTTTTCTTCCTATGGCTGACTGATATTTCCTAGTGTGTATGTACCACCACTTCTTTATCCATTCACCTCCTGATGGACACTTATGTTGCTTCAATTTCTTGGGTATTGTAAATGGTGCTGCGATCAACATAGCGGTGCATCTGTCTCTTTCTAACTGGGCTCCTGCACACCTAGGGTAAAATCCTAGGAGAGGAATTCCTGGGTCAAATGGTATTTCTGTTCTTTGGTTTTTTTGGGAACCTCCATACTGCTTTCCACAATGTTTGAGGTGACTGACATTCCCACCAGCAGTGTAGGAGGGTTCCTCTATCTCCACACCTTTGCCAACATCTCTTGTCTGTCTTTTGGGTGGTGGCCATCCTTACTGGTGTGAGGTGATACCCCACTGTGGATTAATGTGCATTTCTCTAATAGTTAGCGATGTGGAGCATCTTTTCATGTGCCTGCCAGCCATCTGAAATTTCTTCTGTGGAGAAGTGTCTGTTCATATCCTCTGCCCATTTTGTAATTGCATTCGTTTGCTTTTTGTGTGTTGAGGTTCGTGAGCTCTTGATACATGTTTTGGATGGCAACGCCTTATCAAATGTCTCATTAGTGAATATATTCTCTAATACTGAAGGATGACTTTTGGTTTACTGATGGTGGTCAAAAAGAATCTTACTAAACCCCCTAACACTTCATTCCAAATCTGACTAATTATTCCTTTTTTGCAGAACACCAACAAGCGAATAAATTTGGAATGAAGAGGAGAAGCTGTGATGCAGGAACATCTAATGTAAAACTGAGAGGTGAGATGGTGTGGAGACTGGTAGGCTGTATCTTACCATGTGCTGCTTTCAAGAGTCATAGGGAAAAAAGATTGCCAAGGAAATGAACCCGTGTGTTGACGTCACCTGGTATCAGTGGTGCCACGTAGCCTCTAGCCATTGATGGGAATTCTAGCATGCGGCACTGTTGTCTTTCCTGTGGAGTTAGACTTGTGGCGACCCCATTTGCAGTTCAGTCAGAGCCCTTGTTTGACTGTTCTGGCACCGGCCGGGGTGGACCTGAGAGCTGTGCCTTTCCTGCTGGGCCTCAGCATCGCACCCGGGAGATAGGGAGAGAGAAAGAGAATTGCGTTCGAGAGAGAGGGACACTTTTATTTTCTGTAGCTCCCTGAGCATGCTCCTGATGTTTATTTTGAGATCTCTTTCTCAGGAAAATTGATTTGAGTCCAGTTACCAATTTCCTTTGAAGGTTCATATTTGTAGGTGGTGCACTCTAGTTCCCAGAAGCTTTACTCTCTTTAGATGTTCAGCCCTTACAGTGATGACAGGAGTCCCAGGGGAGCAGTGCCGGTGCCCAAACCCGCCGGGATGAAAGAGGTCTTTCCTGCTTCCTGACTGCAGTGCCCATCTCCACTGCCAGGGCCAGTTTGCGGAGCACGCAGGGACAAGCTGCCGTAGGTGGAGGCGGCCGTTTTGCAGGCCGGTGCTGGCTTGGAAGCAGGCAGTGTAAAAGTCACAGCATAGTAAGGGGCCTCGGAGCTGCTAGTCCAGCCAGGAGGATGGAGCGCCCGGAGTTCCTGAAAGCTCCGACGCCTGCCGGCCAGAGTGCACCTGGGCAGTTTGTCACAAATGTCCTTTCTTCTGAGAGGCAAGCACTGTGGAAGCCTTCCCCCTTTAGCAGTTCTCTCGCTGTTATGAAGTCTCTCAGACTGTCTGCCTTTCATTTGTCCCACAGCAGCCGGATGTGGATCCCTGTGTTGTCCCACAAGTCCCTGGAATCTCATGTCTCTCGAAGTCTTCTGCCTGTCTTTGCTTTCCAACCCCACCGATCGTCCAGAGCGCTGCACTTGTAATGGTACATTCGTGCTCCAGAGCGCATCTCCAGGGCTGTACGTCACACTTCTCCTTGATGTGACAGCCTGCCACAGCAGCGTGCTTCCCTGCTGCTCTTCCAGGACTTGGTGTAGTTGTTCTATTTGCATATAGTACATATGTATGTGGTTTTGGTTTTGGGAGGAGGTTTCCACATCCCCTCTCACGTGAGCCACGTTCTTTAATACCATCAGCACAAATTTTTTCTTGTTTTTTCAGTTCCACTTGTCTAGGATACCTGTCCCCAACCCCTCAACTTGTAGCTATTCTTCGTCCTTGGATCTCAAGTGAGTCTCCTGTAAGGGAGCACGTAGGCGGTCTAGAGTTTTCATCCCTTCATTTAACCCTGTGTCTTTTGATTTGAGCACTCAGAGCCTGTCATTTTTTTCTGACAATTGAGAGCTGTGTCCTTAATGTACTTAAAAAATTATTTTGTTATCATTAATCTACAATCACGCAAAGAACATTATGATCACCAAGTACACCAAGCCCCCCCAAAAACCCTGTTACAGTTGCTGTCCATCAGCGTAGTTGGATGCTGTAGACCCCATCACCATGTTCCCCCCCACAACCCGTTACAGTCGTTTTCCATCAGCATGTAGTAAGATGCTGTAGAATCACTACTTGTCTTCTCTGTGTTGTACAGACCTCCCCATGCTCCCCCCACCCCACACATTATACGTGCTAATCCTAATGCCCTCTTTCTTTCTCCCCGCCCTTATCCCTCCTTTCCCACCCACCGTGTCCAGTGCCTTTCCCTTTGGTAACTGTTAGTCCACTCTCAGCTTCTGTGAGTCTGCTGCTATTTTTTTCCTTCAGTTTTTCTTTGTTTTTATACCCCACACATGAGTGAAATCATTTGGTACTTGTCTTTCTTCGCCTGCCCTATTTCACTGAGCATTATACCCTCTAGCTCCATCCACGTTGTTTCATATGGTAGGATTTGTTTTCTTCTTACGGCCTCCCACTGCACTTTTTAAACTGGATTTCTGTCTTCTCTTTTGTCTGTAGTTTCGCTATATGCTTTCACCATTGCTATCCTGGTTATAAGCAATAGCTTTTTGTTAATTGATATGCACCTATAAATATCCACCTGTCTATCATCTATCTATCTATCTATCTATCTATCTATCTATCTATCTATCTATCTATCTATCTGTCAATCAATCATCTTTTTGTCTGCCTATCTGTCTTTTCTGTACAGAACAGTTAACCACATAGCCTATGTCACTTCTCTACATTATGCTTCCAAAAATCTTACAAGTTATCTCGGCCGTACGGAGAGCACTGGGTTCACCGTGACTTGCAGGTCGAGTCAGCCATGTGTACCTACAGAACCAGGAAATGGTGGTGCAGGGACTTGAACCCGTATCTCTGTCCTCTGTCCTCTTTTACCTCCTTCTTGCTTGCTGACTGTATTTAGCCACCTTCATTGACTAAGTGCTCCCTGAAGACCACAAGTATCCTTTCTCTGGGCCTGTTGTCCACAGAAAAGTAAACTTGGTTTTTTGTTCACCACCATGTTTGAGGGTCAACTGGATGATCACCGCTGATAGGAGGAGGGACACATTAAAAGATACACCAATTTCTAGACAACAGAATTTGGGAGCAAAGAGTGTGTTGTGGAGTGACGTGTTTAGTTGAGTGTCCAAACTTCCCTCTGTAAGTGGTTATTACACCTTTACATTCGTGACCATCATAAAACCCACAGATTTTAAAGGCCTAGATGCATATAAACATAGCAATTCAGTTGTTGAGGTGAGAAAAAATGAGAAGGACGTTGCTGTACCACTAAATCTATGGCTGGGCACTGCTGAAACCAAACAAAAAGAATACAGGGTGCCTCGATAGGGCTGTTTTCTACTGACTGTTTCTGGGTACTAAAACAGAATCCATTTGTTTGTTTGTTTCTCAGTTTCACTTCTGTAGGGTACGTGTCCTCGCCGCTTCGGCTTGTAGTTTTTCTGTGTCCTTGGATCTCAAGTGAGTCTCCTTTAAGGGAGCACGTAGATGTTCTTGAGTGAAAGATAGCTTTGTTAGGTATGATGATTTCCTATCTACCTACCTACCTACCTATCTCTTTATCTATCTATGTAATCTATCTCCCTGTCTATCTATCTGTCATCTATCTACCTATGATCTATCATATATCTACTATCAACTGTATATCTATCTAATTAATCTATCTTCTATATGTATGTATATCAATCCAATCTATGTATCAGTCATCGGTCTATGTATCTGTTTTCTCACTTTTGTCAACTTTCAGTCACTAAGTAAACTTTGATTCCTCTGTGTCCTTCTCTGTCTCAATTCCTTGTGTTTGTTTATGTGAGTTAGCTGTGTGTTTGGGTCTTGAGAGGAGTGGTCTTGGGTGAGATCTTTTCCTGCGTAGGTTGCACGAATTTCCTGGGTGTGGATGGTGTGGTTGGCGCACTGGGGTCTTGAACCTGTGCTGGCCAGGGCCCTCCAGCTGCTCTGCCCCAGGACCGTTCCTGCTGTGGTGGCTGCGTGAGCTGCGGGGCATATCCGAGGCCCCACACAAGGAGCACCCTGGCTGTACTGTGTGGTCCGAGGCAGGTGCTTGCCCAGTAGTAGTTCTTTTTGCCTGTGCAGCGATGTCACCTCGGCAGCCCTGTTTGGTGGCCCATCTCCACAGAGCATGCGTGTAGTCACTGGTTAAAGGAACTGCCTTTTGGTGACACGCAGGGTTCTTGTGAGCCGGTGGCCCATGTGCTTGCTGTGGTGGCAGGCCAGCTAGCTTGTGGGGAAACTGCTCCCCTCTGCTGTCAAGGTGGAGGTGGAGTTTCAGTGCATTTAGGCATTTAGATGTGAGTGAGGTCTATCTGAAATGCAATAGTACCGTTGAGAGCTATGTTTCCGTTCGTATGTAAATGGTGCTGAGCATAAAGAGTTGGGTGTTGGTGGCAGGAATTCTAGGAATGTTTATGTCCCCACACTTATTTATTTTCTGTTAAGGGAGGTGATTCTGAAGTAACTTTTTACTCACGGATGAAGGTGGTGCATAAGGTCATCCCATGTCAGCTAAGGTGAGATGAAGTGGTTTAGTAGAATTAAAGCCTGTACACCTTGGCCTGATAAATAGGAGACACACCGTTTGTGCTCTTTGATGCTCTCCTCTCCTGGCTTATTACCTTAACTAACTTGATGTTTCAGAGTGGTCCCAGCATCATTTCCAGCAAGATCTTTCTTAAATTGCATAGAAACACTTGGCAAAGATACCCCGAGAGGTTAGTGGAAAATTTTACTCTTTCTGGTCATAATTTGCGAGATGTTTGCCCTATCCTGTGTTCCTTTGTAACTTTTGCATCTACTGTGATTGTAGACCGATCGTTGCCATGGTGTATACACACACACGCACACGCACAGACACACACACATGGATGAGAGTTAATGGAGTCCAAAGTTAGCGGAAACTGCAGCGCACACTTTAAAAAAGAAACGTGCATAAGTTGTGCTCCTGGTATTCCTCCCATAGGAAGCAGACTTCAAAGTGCAGAGGTGTTTGGACACAGATACCTATGCAGACAGCTAAGCACATATATGTATGCATAGGCTCTCTCCATCCATCATCTAAGTGCGTCTCTGTTTACCTACATATCTATGTTTGTCTACTCAAGCTGATAAACTGAGTGTCATTGAGTGGGTACTTCATCCATAGACACTGATTTCTCGCCATTCTGGAAGCAGAAGTCTAAGACCAAGGCAGGTTCAGTTCCTGGTGAGGTCCCTTTTCTGGCTTGCATACGGCCGCATCCCTACTGTGTCCACACAGGGTCGAGGGAGAAAGCACTGTCCTCTGTTCTTCTTAATAGCACTGATCGCATAATGGCAGCTCCACCCACACACTCATGATCTCTTCCAAACCTAATTACCTTCAAAGGCCCGCCCTCAAAATAACATGATAGTGGGGGTTAGGGCTTCAACCCTGACTTAGTTCAAACGTGAACTTGTGTGTGTGTGTGGTGGAGGCGTGGGATTAGGAGGAGTGGAAGATGGAGAGGTGAGGGCCCAAAAATTCAGTTCATAACTCTGTATCTATCTATCGTCTCTCTGTCTAATCTAAGCTACCTATATCATGTATCCTATCTAGTCTATCATCTGTCATCTATATTTATCTTATCTATCTGTCATCTCTGTCAATCTATTTGTCTAATCTATGAATATCTATTATCTATCTAATGTATCTATTTCTAATGTATCATCTATCACCTGTCATCTATCTGTCATCTACCTGTCAACATCTTTTTGTCTACCCATCTATCCTTATTTACAGAACAGTGTAAGATAAATATTTGCTGAAATAAGCACGTGAAGAGAGGCAACAATGGGCCCGGTAGTTTATTTGAACACAAATACCTGGGTGAGATTTCCCCAGTATATAAAAATGGAGGCTGGGGAATTCACACTTAAGTAGACAGGCAGCGAGATTTTAAAGAAGGTAAGGGGAGGCAGAGCATAGATTTAGAGCAGCATGAGGATTGGATTGCCCAAGGCGTATTTATCAGTTTCGGAGGGGGCAACAGCCAAGAACTTCGGCACATCATCAGTGTCCCATGTGGGAGGGGGCAGCAGCCGGAGACATAGGCACATCATCAGTGTCCGAGTCCGACGTGCTTGCTCCTCCCTTCAGTGCCCGTAGCCTTCCAAACTGTTAACAACATGACTATCTAAAATAGCTGGCTATCTATCTATCTATCTATCTATCTATCTATCTATCTATCTATCTATCTATCATCTATCTATCATCTATTTATTCAATCTATCTCTACCTATCACCTATACTATCTAATCTGTCATCTATCTATCTGTCTATCTGTCCTATCTATTTATCATTTTTTGTCTACCCATCTATCCTTATGTACAGAACAGTTCATAAGTTGGCTTATATGTCACTTCCCTACTTATGTTTCCAAAACCCTGCAAGGTAACTATTCCCTAGAGACAGACTGCACTGGTTTCATCGAGACATTTGCACATCGAGTCATCAGCGTGTGACTGCAAAACTAGTAAATGGTGCTGCGGGGACTTCAACCCATATCTCTGTCCCTGGTCCTCTTTGTCTTTTTTGCTGACGGTATTCTAGCCAATTTTTTGACTGACTGCTCCCTGAAGACCACAAGCTTCCTTCCTCTTGGCTTTTTCAGTAATTTATCCCATTGTATGGAATGCTTTTCCCTCAGATACCTGGATCTGTCACCTCCTTCTAGATGGTTCAAGTCACACCTCCCTGGTGAGGCTTACCCTGTCCACTGTTTATTTTAAAAGCTCTGCTTCTCTCTGCCTATAATCTCAGTCCTCCATATCCTGCTTTTTATACTTCATAGTGTTTGTTACTGGCTAAGCTACCGGAAAACTTACAGATGTTCATTGTCTCTTTCTTTCCCTCCAACTAGAACGTGGTCTTCACAGGTTAGGAATTCTGCGTGTATTAATTATGGTGGAGACCTTGAAGACTGTAGGGTCAGCGAGAAGTGGGCACAGTTGTAACTCAACATGGTTTGACATGTTAGCAATTTACGTTAGAGTCAGGCCAGGCAGTCATTAAAGAGGACCTTTCCTGATATTACAAAGCTATTTGATAAATTCTAAGTAAGCGAAAAATTTTTTCAATAATCACACAGCAGGCAGAAGCACGTCCTTCTGTCATTCCTCCAGGCTCCAGGACCTAGATGCCAAATCTGTTCTCTCATAGGGAAGTGCAAATGTGTGAGGATTATCGGCCAAAGTCTTAATTTACACAAGGCACACACATACAGAATTAAACATGCTTAAAAACCAAAATGATAAGAGTGGTTTCCTGTGTCACAGCAGGGATTCCCTAGCCTCCAGTGAGCTCAGAGCAGTGGGAGAGGAGAGGGAAGGGGCCACATAAGCCAACCCAGTCTCCTTCCTCTGGACTTGCCTCCCCCTGGGCTGTCATCCATTAAACGCTCAGAACGCAGAATTCGAGCTGAGCATGCACAGACATAAAACGAGGCTACTTGCACACCCCAGTCACTGGTTCATGGAACACGTTGCATATTTAAGTGTGGCTCAGAACATTATCACTCACGTATGTGTGTTCTTCCTCTGTCACCAACTCAAAGAGTAAACAGAGCAGAGGCATACTAGCAAAAGCAGGGTTTAGTGTGAATATATAATATACACACATGTTGTAGGAAAGATTTTTTTAAATGGATAGGAGGATATATGCCTTGTCTGGAAGCAGGGGAGACCTGTAAGTGCTGTTGGCAAGGGCTGTGGCCTGCCCACCAGCTCTGAGGCCGAGTTAGGGGTATGTTCGAGGCCATCGGCTGTGCCTCCCATGGCATCATATGGGGCCAGGGGAGACCAGACGACGACCGCCCGCGTGGTGTTCGTCTGAGGCGCACAGGTGACCGGCGATGGTGCTGCCCTCGGCCTCGTGTGGGGTAGGGGGAGACCGGAAGATGATGTCCAGCGGTGTTGGCGTCATGTCCATTGGCTCGTCCAGAGCGACAGAGACAGCACTTGTGTCGGCGCATCTGCTGACCTAGGCCTTGTCTGTTGGCTGACTCAAGATGGTGGTTTTGCCAGAGGCAGGACACCTCGAGGTGGGCTGGTAGTGGTGCCAGTGTGCCCTGCAGAGCAGGAGCTTGTCTGGGTGGTCTCTCTCCAGACTTCTACTGGAAGCCTAGGATGGTCCAGAGGCCCAGGACTGCTCCCCAAGGATGTGGGAAGTATGCTGGGAAAAGTGAGAAAAGCCAGGTGCTAAAGGCACAGGATCCCGGTGGAACAGCCTGTGACCAGGGCAGCGGGCAGGTGCAGGGTGCTCCCTGGCAGGAGGGGTAGGGGGCATTGCCCCAGGGAAGGGCAGGACTGTCGGGTGAAAAAGGTGGTGCTGGGGAGGCGGCGGGTGGGGTGGGGCATGAACCTTAGTAAGGAGGAAAGAGTCCACACAGAAAAATGGGTTGTGGTGTGCGCCAAATTATCCGAGGAAAGTGTCTGAAGCTAGGGAGAGGGTCTCCTTTGCCACTGACTCCTTCTCAGACTAAGCAGGCCATGAGCTGCCCAGCTAGGGAGTGCCTGGTATGTATGTCAGCCAGGGGACGCATCACAAAGTTGCCTATGCCGTTGTGATGACACCCAGGGTCCGCATCACCACGCCCCCACTGACTTAAGCACACCGGCCCTGCCCAGAGGAGACACTGTGCCAAGGCAACGGTGCGACCCCAAAGATAAGTCCAGTAGAATCCCTAGCCCCCGGGACTGCCCGCTGAGGGCCGTGAAGGTATTCAGAAAAACAAGGCCACCATGCAGACCGTCGAGGGCTGCAATGCCCGGGCCTGTATGAGCTCAGACCGCCAGGGAGCATTCTCTTCATGGGCTCGGCACCCAGAGTGCGGCGGGTGGCAAGTACCTTGCCCCCACACCCTCACACTACTGGACGCCAGGGCCTGCTCACGGCCTGGCGCGGATCTACGCAGTTTCTGCCCGGGTCCCGGCCAACCCTCTCCCGGGCCTTACCAGCTTCTCTGGGACTCCTGGAGCCAGGCATGCCTTCTCGGCCATGGCCAGCCAGGCAGCTGACTTCTGAGGAGTGCGCATAACCCATGACTTGCATTTCTAGCTAGCGGGCAGGTTCTTTCTTTGCTTCTCACAGAAAGCGTAGGTCAGGGATCACTGCGTAACAGCATAGCCACATCGAGCATTCTGACTGGGTCAGGCCACCCAGGATTTTCCTCTGATCTAGTTTTGGTGGCCTGTGTCTTGTACGTGAATAACGAAACACATAAACTGGGAAACACTTTTTAGTTTTAAAAATGCTTCTCCTTTAGACTCTTGGTCTCGATGGCGTCGCCATTCTTGCCCATCAGCCAAGCTGGAAGCTTGAGGGGAAACCTCACCTTCCTTCAGCAGTCAGCATGTCCATTCCTGATCCTGACTGTTCATCCTTCATATTATAACCTGTGAAGCTCGTGTCCCATGTCAGTAACCCTGCTTCTAGTTTCTCAGGTCTTTCCTGGTGGGCCTAGGCCCTGCTTGCTCACTGCTTCACTGTGGAAGCACTGATATTGTTACAGAATAAAATGTGATAATCTCCAGCCCCAAATCACGGTCTGGCCTTCACTTTGTCTACATCTCCATCCCTATGAGCCAAGCTCCCTGCTCAATGAAAAGATCCTGTCTCGTGCCTTTTCGATTCTGAATTATTTCCTCTGTGGGTTCCCACCTCTTTCCTCTGGTTTTTAAGACATTTCACCCCAGCAGAAGAACATGGATCGTTGAAGAACCACCTCTCTAGTCGCCTCCTCCTGGAGGCTTCCTGTGTACTCTCACTTAGACATGCCCTCTTCTCCCTTCTCTGTACTTGGTGAGAACCTCCCTTATAAAATGTGAGTGTGTCAGCTCATGCACATCACTCTTCAGGTCACGGGATCTGTTGAACAGTGGTGACAGTGAATGACTGGACTTGGCTTCAAAGCTCAGCTGCCCGTTCAGTGGTACCTACTGCCTCTCGCTCCTCCACCAACCGTTCGTTCTGTTGCAAACAGTGCGGAACATAAATGCGGGCGAGATGCCACCGACGACCCCTCAGTCCACGCTGTGTAAGCCTCCAGGTGCTTAGGGAGAGGCAAGGCGAGCTGAACCCACAACCTTATCTTTAACAGCGATGAGCGCAGAGCATGTGTGGCAGGGCCCAGCTGCTGCTACTGCTGCTGCTGCTGTAATGACTCCTTTCTCTGGCCCAGTGGTTTAAGATATCAGATCTCTTATTGTTCTCTGCCTGTGCTTTCTCCGTACTGGTGTAGTTTTGTAGTATGGGGCGGCTGCTTTCGTGTCTCTGAGGGAATTAAGTATGGGTCTCAGAAGTCCCTTATGTCAATTTTCATTGTACTGTACCATCTTCTATTTCTACGTGTTTGGGGTTTTTCCCGCTGCTACTGCTTTTCCTCTGAGAGGACTTGTACCACAATCCTGTTGTAGACAGAAGAGTAAACTTGGTGCTTTGCTCACCACCATGTTTGAGGGACATCGGTGTCACCGCTGATAGGAGGAGGGACAGGTAAAAAGGAGTACTGAGTTCTAGACGGGAGCAGTTGGGAGCAAAGAGTGTGTTGTGGAGTGACATGTTCGTTTGAGCATCCAAACTTACCTCGGTATCTGGTTATTGCTACTTTACATTCGTAAACATCATAATATCCACTGATTTCAAAAGCCCAGATGCATATTATTACAGCAAGTCAGTTGTTGAGGTGAGAAAAATGAGAAGGGCCTTGCTATACCACTGAATCTATGACTGAGCACTGCCAATACCTAAGAGAAAGCATCCATTGTGGCGGGAAGGGCTATTTCCTACTGTCAATCTGGGCACTCAAACAGAATCACTTTATTTTTTTGGTGTCAGTAATGTACAATTATATTAGCAACATTATAGTTACTAGACTCATCCTCCGCCCACCTCCCCCCCATTATCAAGTCCGCAACCTGCACCCCATTATATTCGCTGTCCATCAATGTATTAAGATGCTGTAGAATCACTGTGTCTTTTGTGTGTTATACTGCAATCCCCGTGGGCACCCACCCCCTACATTATGTGTGTAGATCATAATGCCCCCTTTACCCCCATATCCCTATCTTCCCACCCATCCTCCCAGCTACCTTTCCCTTTGGAAACTGCAAGTCCAGTCTTGGGTTCTGTGAGTCTGCTGCTGTTTTGTTAATTCCCGTTTTTGCTTTGTTCTCATACCTCACAGAGGAGTGAAATCCTTGGAGACTTGTCTTTCCCCACTTGGCTTATTTCACTGAGCATAACACCCTCTAGCTCCTTCCTTGTTGTTACAATTGGTGGTAGGATTTGCTTTCTTCTTATGGCTTACTGATATTCCATAGCGTGTATGTACCACCTCTTCTTTATCTATTCATCTCCTGATGGACACTTAGGTTGCTTCCATTTCTTGGGTATTGTGAATAGTGCTGCGATCAACATAGGGGTGCACCTGTCCCTTTCAAACTGGGCTCCTGCACTCTTAGGGTAAATTCCTAGGAGAGGAATTCCTGGGTCAAATAGTATTTCTGTTCTTTGGTTTTTTGGGGAACCTCCATACTGCTTTCCACAATGGTTGAGCTGACTGACATTCCCACCAGCAGTGTAGGAGGGTTGCCCTTTCTCCACACCCTTACCAACATCTGTTGTTGTCTGGCTTTTGGGTGGTGGCCATCCTAACTGGTGTGAGGTGATACCCCATTGTGGTTTTAATGTGCTTTCCTCTGATGGTTATCGATGTGGAGCGTCTTTTCATGTGCCTGTCGGCCACCTAAAATTGCTTCTGTGGAGAAGTGTCTGTTAAGATCCTCTGCCCGTTTTGTAATTGGATTCATTTGCTTTTGGTGTGTTGAGGTTCGTGAGCTCTTGATACATGTTTTGGATGGAAACACCTTATCAAGTATGTCATCAGTGAATATATTCTCCCATACTGAAGGATGTCTTTTGGTTCTACTTATGTTGGTCAAACTGAAACTTTCTAAACCCCCTACCACTTCATTCCAAATCTGACTAACTTTTTTTCCAGATCACCAACCAGCCAAGAAAACAGGAACAAAGAGGAGAAGCTGTGATTCAGGAACATCTTGCGTAAAACTGAGAGGTGATGTTTTGTGGAGACTGGTAGGTTGAATCTTTCCATGTGCTGCTTTCAAGGGTCATAGGGAAAAAAGATTGCCAAGAAGATGAAGCCCGGGATGTTGATGTCACCTCGTATTGGTGGAGCCTCGTAGCCTCTAGCGATTGATGGGAAGGCTAGCATGTGGCACTGTTGTCTTTCCTGCCGAGTTAGTCATGCGGCGTCCCCCATTTGCAGTTCAGTCAGAGCCCGTGTGGGACTGTCCTGGCACCGGCCATTGTGGACCAGAGAGCTCTGCCATTCCTGCTGGGCTGTCACAGCACCCCTCTCGGAACAGGGCCTCAGCAGCACTCCCAGGAGTGAGAGAGAGAGAGAGAATTGCGCTGGAGAGACAGGGACAGTTTTATTTTCTGTAGCTCCCTGAACATGCTCCTGATGTTTATTTTGAGATCTCTTTCTCAGGAAAATTGATTTGAGTCCAGTTACCAGGTTCCTTTGAAGGTTCATATTTGTAGATGGCGCCCTCTAGCTCCAAGAAGCTTTAATCTCTGGGGATTCTCAGCCCTAGGGGGGATGGCAGGGGTCCCAGGGGAGCAGTGTCGGTGCCCACCCCCGCTGGGAAAAAAGAGGTCTTTCCTGCTTCCCGGCCACAGTGCCTGTCTTCACTGCCAGGGCTAGTTTGTGGAGCATGCAGGGAGAAGCTGATGTAGGTGGGGTCGGCCGTTTTGCAGGCCAGCGCCGTCGGGAAAGCAGGCCGTGTACTTGTTACAGCATGGTAAGGGGCCTCGGTGCTGTGAGGCAAGCCAGGGGGATAGATCGCCCGGTGCTCCTGAAAGCTCCACCGCCTGCCGGGCAGAGTGCACCTGGGCAGTTTGGCACAGCTGTCCTTTCTCCTGAGCAGCAAGCCCTGTTAGAGCCTTTCCCCTTTAGCAGTTCTCTCACTGTTAGGAAGTCTCTCGGGCTGTCCACCTTTCCTTTTACCCACAGCGGCCGGATGTGGATCCTTGGGTTGTCCCACAAGAGGCTGGAATCTCAAGTCTCTCGAAGTCTTCCGCCTGTCTTTCCTTTCCAACCCCACCGGTACTCCAGAATGCAGCACGTGCATGGTAGGTTCGTGCTCCCAGAGCACATCTCCAGGGCTATATGTCACACTTCTCCTTGAGGTACCAGCCTGCCGCAGCAGCGTTCTTCCCTTCTGCTCTTCCAGGATTTGGTGTAGTTTTTCTATTTCCATACAGTACGTATGTATCTGCTTTTGGTTTTGGAGGAGGTTTCCGCCCATGTCTCACGTGAGCCGCCATCTTTAATTCCATCAGCATATCTTTTTTCTTTTTTTTTCTGTTTCATTTGTCTTGGGAACCTGTCCCCACCCCCTCAACTTATAGTTTGTCTTCGTCATTGGATCTCAAGTGAGTCTCCTGTAAGGGTGCATGTAGGTGGTTTTGAGTTTTCATCCCTTCTCTTAACCCTGTGTCTTTTGATTGGAGCCATCAGAGCATGTCAGTATATTCTGACAAATTAGAGCTGTGTCCTTATTGCACTTAAAATTTTTTATTTCTTATCGTTAATCTACAATCAACCAAAGAACATTATGATCAGCAAGTACGCCAAGTCCACCCCCAAATCCCCGTTACAGTTGCTGTCCATCATCGTAGTTGAATGCTGTAGACACCGTCACCATTTCAGCACACACACACGCCGTTACAGTTGGTGTCCGTCAGTGAGTAGTAAGTTGCTGTAGAATCACTAATTGTCTTCTCTTTGTTCTATAGACCTCCCCATGCTCCCCACACCCCACACATTATACATGCTAATCCTAATGCCCCCTTTATTTCTCGCAGACCTAATTACACCCTTGCCACCCACCCTGCCCAGTCCCTTTCCCTTTGGTAACTGTAAGTCCACTCTCACCTTCTGTGAGTCTGCTGCTGTTTTTGTCCTACTGTTTTTCTTTGTTATCATACTCCACACATGAGTGAAATCATTTGGGACATGTATTTCTCGTCCTGGCCTATTTGACTGAGCATAATACCCTCTAGCTCCATCCACGTTATTGCAAATGATAGGATATGTTTTCTTCTTACGGCTGCTTACTGCACTTTTTAAACTGGATTTCATTCTTCTTTTTTGTTTGTAGTTTCGCTATGAGCTTTCACAATTGCTCTCCTGGTTATGAGCAAAAACTTTGTGTTAATCGATATGTACCTATATCTATCTATCTGTCTGTCTATCTATCTATTTATCTATGAATCAATCAACGTTTTGTCTGCCCATCTGTCCTTGTGTACAGAACAGTTAACCACATAGCCTATGTCACTTACCTACATTATGCTTCCAAAAATCCTGCAAGGTAACTAGGCTGTAGGGAGAGCACAGGGTTCACTGAGAAACTTGCAGGTCGAGTCGGCCACGTATACCTACAAAACCAGGAAATGGATGTGCAGAGACTTAATCACGTGTCTCTATCCTCTGTCCTCTTTCATCTCCATCTCACTTGCTGTCTGTATTTAGCCACAATCATTGACTAAGTGCTCCCTGAAGACCACAAGTATCCTTCCTCTGGGCCTGTTGTCGACAGAAAAGTAAACTTGTTGCTTTGCTCACCACCGTGTTTGAAGGACATGGGCGTGATCAGCACTGATAGGATGGAGGGTCAAATAAAAAGGAACATCAATTTCTAGACAGAATCAGTTGGGAGCTAAGAGTGTATTGTTGAGAGACGTGTTTTTTGAGTCTCCAAACTTCCCTCTTTACGTGGTTGTTACATCTTCACATTCGTGAAGGTCATAAAACCCAGTGATTTCAAAGGCCCTGATGCTTATTATTACAGCAACTCAGTTTTTGAGGTGAGAGGAAATGAGGACGTTGCTGCACCTCTAAATCTATGGCTGGGAACTGCAGAAACCAAACAAAAAGAATTCTCATTGGCCAGATAGGGCTATTTTCTAATCACTGTCTCTGCGGACACAAACAGAATCCATTTGTTTCATTGTTTGTTTTTCAGTTTCACTCGTGTAGGGTACTTGTCCAAACACCTTCGGCTTGTAGTTAGTCTGTGTCCTTGGATTTCAAGTGAGTCTCCTGTAAGTAAGCACGTAGGTGTCTTGAGATTTCATTCCTTCTTTTAACCCTGTGTCTTTTGTTTGCATCACTCAGAGCCTGACATTTTATTCTGATGATTCAGAGCTATGCCCTTAATGCACTTAAAAATTTTTGTTATCATTAATCTACAATCACGTGAAGAACATTATATTTACTATGCTTCCCCTTCACCAAGTCCCCCCGAAAACCACTTCAGTCACTAACCATCAACGTAGTTGGATGCTGTAGACCCATTCACCATGTCCCCCCCCACAGACCTTGTTACAGTCGCTCTCCATCAGTGAGTATTAAGATGCTATATGATATCTACTTTTCTTCTCTGTGTTTTAAAGCACTCCCCATGACCCCCGACCCCACGCATTATACATGCTATTCCTAGTGACCCCATTTTTTCTCTTAGCACTTATCTCTCCCTTCAGACCCACCATGCCCAGTCCCTTTCCCTTTGGTAACTGTTTGTCCACTCTCGGGTTCTGTGAATCTGCTGCTTTTTTTTCCTTCAGTTTTTCTTTGTTGTTATACTCCACACATGAGTGAGATCACTTGGTACTTGTCTTTCTCCGCCTGGCTTATTTCTCTGAACATACTACCTTCAAGCTCCATCCACGTCATTGCAAATGGTAGGATTTGTTTTCTTCTTAAGGCTGCTTACTGTACTTTTAAACTGGATTTCATTCTTCCTTTTTGTTTGTAGTTTAGCTAAGTGCTTTCACCATTCATCTCCTGGTTATGAGTAATACTTTGTGTCAGTCAATATGTATCTGTATCTATCTATCTAACGGTATCTCTATCTATCTATCTATCTATCTATCTATCTATCTATCTGTCTATCTGTCTATCTGTCTATCTGTCTATCTGTCTATCTGTCTATCTGTCTATCTACCTATCTATCTATCTACCTATCTATCTATCTATCTATCTATCTATCTATCTATCTATCTATCTATCTATCTTCCTATCATCTATCTATGATGTCTATCATCTACAAATCTATGTACCTATCTATCTATCTTTCATCTGTCATCTGTCTACCTATTTATCTATGAATCAATCATCTTTTTGTCTGCCTTTCTATTCTTTTGTACAGAACAGTTAACAACATAGCCTATGTCTCTTCCTTACATTATGCTTCCAGAAATCTTGCAGGGTATCTAAGCCATAAGGGGAGCACTGTGTTCACTGATACGTTTTCAGGTAGAGTCAGCAGAGTGTGCTTACAAAACCAGTAAACGGAAGTGAAAAGTCTTGAACCCGTATCTCTGTCCTCTGTCCTCTTATAATTCCTGCTCGCTTGGTGACTTTATTTAGCCACATTCAGTAAGTAAGTAATCCCTGAAGACCACAAGTATACTTCGTCAGGGCATGTTGTCGACAGAAATGTGTACTTGTTTCTTTGCACACCACCATGTTTGAGGGACATCAGCATGATCACTGCTGATTGGAGGAGCTACAAATATAAAGGAACACCTATTTCTGGACAGGAGCAGTTGGGAACAAAGAGTGTGTTGTGGAGTGAAGTGTTTATTTGAGGGTCCAAACTTCCGTCTTTATGTGGTTATTACTTCTTTACATTCATGAACATCGTAAAAAGCAATGATTTTAAAATCCCAGACGCATATTATTACAGCAATTCATTTGTTGAGGTGAGAGGAAATGAGAAGGAAGTTGCTACACCACTAAATCTATGTCTGGGCTCTGCTGAAACCAAACAAAAAGAGTTCACAGTGGCTATATAGGGGTATTTTCTGCTGACTCACTCTGGGGACTCAAACAGAATCCATTTTTTTGTTTGTTTCTCAGTTTCACTTGTATAGGGTACCTGTCCCCGCCCCTTCAGCTTTTAGTTGTCTGTGTCCTTGAATCTCATGTGAGTCTCCAGAAAGGGAGCATGGAGTTGGTCTTGAGTTTTCATCAGTTCTTCTAACCCTGTGTCTTTTGATTGGAGCAATCAAAGCCTGTACTTTTATTCTGATATTTGAGAGCTGTGCTCTTAATGCAATTTGAAATTTTTTTTGTTCTCATTAATATACAATCACATGCAGAACATTATTTTTTCTAGTCTATCCCCTTCACCAAGTACCCCCCAAATCCCAGTTACAGTCTCTGTCCTTCAGCATGTACTAGGATGCTGTAGAATCACTACATGTCTTCTCTGTGTTGTACAGCCCTTCCCATGAGACCCCACAATACCAATTATACATGCTAATCCTAATGACCGCATTCTTTTTCCCCGCCCTTATTACCCCCTTCCCACAAACCCTACCCAGTCCCTTTCTCTTTGGTAACTGTTAGTCCACTCTCTGTTTCTGTAAGTCTGCTGCTGTCTTTTCCTTCAGTTTTTCTTTGTTATCATACCCCACACATGACTGAAATCATTTGGTACATGTACTTCTCAGTTGGCCTATTTGACTGAGCATAATACCCTCTAGCTCCATCCACGTTATTGCAAATGATAGGATTTGTTTTCTTCTTATGGCTGCTTATGGCACTTTTTAAACTGGATTTCATTTTTCTTTTTTGTTTGTAGTTTCGCTATGTGCTTTCACCATTGCTCTCCTGGTTATGAGCAGTAGCTTTGTGTTAATCGATATGTACCTATATCTATCTATCTGTCTGTCTATCTATTTATCAATCAATCAATCAATCATCCTTTTGTCTTCAAATCTGTCCTTTTGTACAGAACAGTTAACCATATATACTATATCACTTTTCTACACTATGCTTCCAAAAATCCTGCAAAGTATCTAGGCTGTAGAGAGAGCACTGGGTTCACCGAGACACTTGCAGTTGGA
The DNA here is from genome assembly GCF_030020395.1 of Manis pentadactyla. Classification (NCBI taxonomy): domain Eukaryota; kingdom Metazoa; phylum Chordata; class Mammalia; order Pholidota; family Manidae; genus Manis; species Manis pentadactyla. Next base: position 259,818 of record NW_026644638.1, read on the forward strand.
GTCGGCCGCGTGTACCTACAAAACCAGGAAATGGTTTTGCCGGGACTTGAACCCGTGTCTCTATCCTCTGTCCTCCTTCATCTCCTTCTAAATGGCTGTCTGTATTTCGCCACATTCAATGACTCAGTGCTCCCTGAAGACCACAAGTATCATTCCTCTGGGCCTGTTGTCGACAGAAAAGTATTCTTGTTGCTTTGCTCACCACCATGTTTGAAGGACATCAGCGTGATCACCGCCGATAGGACGGAGGGTCAAATAAAAAGGAACACCAATTTCTAGACAGGAGCAGTTGGGAGCTAAGATTGTATTGTGGAGTGACGTGTTTATTTGAGTGTCCAAACTTCCCTCTTTAGGTGGTTATTAGATCTTCACATTCGTGAACATCAGAAAACCCATTGATTTCAAAGGCCCAGATGGTTATTATTACAGCAAATCAGTTGTTGAGGTGAGAGAAAATGAGAACTATGTTGCTGCACCACTAAATCCATGGCTGGGAACTGCTGAAACCAAACAAAAAGAATTCACGGTGGCCAGATAGGTCTATTTTCTGCTGACTGTCTCTGGGGACTCAAACAGAATCCATTTGTTTGAATGTTTGATTTTCAGTTTCACTCGTGTAGGGTACTTGTCCACACACCTTCGGCTTGTAGTTTGTCTGTGTCCTTCTATCTCAAGTGAGTCTCCTGTAAGTAAGCACGTAGGTGTCTTGAGTTTTCATCCCTTCTTTCAACCGAGTGTCTTTTGTTTGCAGCACTCACTGCCTGACCTTTTATTCTGATGATTCTGAGCTGTGCACTTATTGCACTTAAAGAATTTTTTTTATCATTAATCTACAATCACGTGAAGAACATTATGTTTACTATGCTCTCCCCTTCACCATGTCGCCCCGAAAAATCTCTTCTGTCACTGTCGATCAGTGTAGTTGAATGCTGTAGACCCCTTCACGATTTCCCCACCCACAAACCACATTATAGTCGCTGTCCATCAGTGAGTAGTATGACGCTTTATGATCTCTACTAGTCTTCTCTGGGTTGTACAGTACTCTCCATGCACACCGGACCCCACGCATTATACATGCTAATCCTAATGCCCCCATTCTTTCTCCCCACACTTATCCCTTCCTTCAGACTCACCCTGCCGAGTCCATTACCCTTTCGTAACTTTTCAGCAACTCTCGGATTCTGTGTGTCTGCTGCTATTTTTTTCCTTCAGTTTTTTTTGTTGTTATAGCCCACACATGAGTGAAATCACTTGGTACTTCTCTTTCTAAGCATGACCTATTTCTCTGAACATACTACCGTCTAGCTCCATCCACGTAATTGCAAATGGTAGTATTTGTTATCTTCTTAAGGCTGCTTACTGCACTTTTTAAACTGGATTTCATTCTTCCTTTTTGTTTGTACTTTAGCTATGTTATTCACCATTCAACTCCTGGTTATGAACAATAGCTTTGTGTCAATTGATATGTATCTGTATGTATCTATCTAACGGTCTGTCTGTCTATCTATGTATCTATGTATATATGTATCTATCTATCTATCTATCTGCCTATCATCTATCTATGATGTCTATCATCTAATAATCTACGTACCTCTCTATCTATCTTTCATCTGTCGTCTGTGTACCTATCAATCAATGAATCAATCATCTTTTTGTCTGCCCATCTATCCTTCTGTACAGAACAGTTAGCAACATAGCCTATGTCTCTTCCCTACATTATGCTTCCAGAAATCTTGCAAGGTAACTAAGCCATAAGGAGAGCACTGTGTTCACCAATACACATTCAGGTAGGGTCAGCCGCGTGTGCTTACAAAACCAGTAAATGGAGGTGAAAGGACTTGAAACCGTATCTCTGTCCTCTGTCCTCTTATACTTCCTGATCGCTTGGTGACTTTATTTAACCACATTCAGGGAGTAAGTGATCCCTGAAGACAACAAGTATCCTTCGTCTGGGCCTATTGTCGAAAGAAAAGTGTACTTGTTTCTTTGCACACCTCCATGTTTGAGGGACAACGGCAAGATCACTGCTGATTGGTGGAGCCACAAATATAAAGGAACACCTATTTCTGGACAGGAGCAGTTGGGAACAAAGAGTGTGTTGTGGAGTGAAGTGTTTATTTGAGGGTCCAACCTTCCTTCTTTAGGTGGTTATTCCTTCTTTACATTCGTGAACATCATAAAAAGCAATGATTTTAAAAGCCCAGACACATATTATTACAGCAATTCATTTCTTGAGGTGAGAGGAAATGAGAAGGAAGTTACTGCACCACTAAATCTATGGCTAAGCACTGCTGAAACCAAACAAAAAGAATTCACGGTGGCTAGGTAGGACTATTTTCTACTGACTCCCTCTGGGGACTCAAACAGAATCCATTAGTTTGTTTGTTTCTCAGTTTCACTTGTATAGGGTACCTGTCCCCGCCCCTTCAGCTTTTAGTTGTCTGTGTCCTTGAATCTCATGTGAGTCTCCAGAAAGAGAGCATGGAGTTGGTCTTGAGTTTTCATCAGTTCTTCTAACCCTGTGTCTTTTGATTGGAGCACTCAAAGCCTGTACTTTTATTCTGATATTTGAGAGCTGTGCTCTTAATGCAATTTGAAATTTTTTTTGTTCTCATTAATATACAATCACATGCAGAGCATTATGTTTTCTAGTCTATCCCCTTCACCAAGTACCCCCCAAATCCCAGTTACAGTCTCTGTCCTTCAGCATGTACTAGGATGCTGTAGAATCACTACATGTCTTCTCTGTGTTGTACAGCCCTTCCCATGAGACCCCACAATACCAATTATACATGCTAATCCTAATGACCGCATTCTTTTTCCCCGCCCTTATTACCCCCTTCCCACAAACCCTACCCAGTCCCTTTCTCTTTGGTAACTGTTAGTCCACTCTCTGTTTCTGTAAGTCTGCTGCTGTCTTTTCCTTCAGTTTTTCTTTGTTATCATACCCCACACATGACTGAAATCATTTGGTACATGTACTTCTCAGTTGGCCTATTTGACTGAGCATAATACCCTCTAGCTCCATAAACGTTATTGCAAATGATAGGATTTGTTTTCTTCTTATGGCTGCTTATGGCACTTTTTAAACTGGATTTCATTTTTCTTTTTTGTTTGTAGTTTCGCTATGTGCTTTCACCATTGCTCTCCTGGTTATGAGCAGTAGCTTTGTGTTAATCGATATGTACCTATATCTATCTATCTGTCTGTCTATCTATTTATCAATCAATCAATCAATCAATCATCCTTTTGTCTTCAAATCTGTCCTTTTGTACAGAACATTTAACCATATATCCTATATCACTTTTCTACACTATGCTTCCAAAAATCCTGCAAAGTATCTAGGCTGTAGAGAGAGCACTGGGTTCACCGAGACACTTGCAGTTGGAGTCGGCCGCGTGTACCTACAAAACCAGGAAATGGTTTTGCCGGGACTTGAACCCGTGTCTCTATCCTCTGTCCTCCTTCATCTCCTTCTAAATGGCTGTCTGTATTTCGCCACATTCAATGACTCAGTGCTCCCTGAAGACCACAAGTATCATTCCTCTGGGCCTGTTGTCGACAGAAAAGTAAACTTGTTGCTTTGCTCACCACCATGTTTGAAGGACATCAGCGTGATCACCGCCGATAGGACGGAGGGTCAAATAAAAAGGAACACCAATTTCTAGACAGGAGCAGTTGGGAGCTAAGATTGTATTGTGGAGTGACGTGTTTATTTGAGTGTCCAAACTTCCCTCTTTAGGTGGTTATTAGATCTTCACATTCGTGAACATCAGAAAACCCATTGATTTCAAAGGCCCAGATGGTTATTATTACAGCAAATCAGTTGTTGAGGTGAGAGAAAATGAGAACTATGTTGCTGCACCACTAAATCCATGGCTGGGAACTGCTGAAACCAAACAAAAAGAATTCACGGTGGCCAGATAGGTCTATTTTCTGCTGACTGTCTCTGGGGACTCAAACAGAATCCATTTGTTTGAATGTTTGATTTTCAGTTTCACTCGTGTAGGGTACTTGTCCACACACCTTCGGCTTGTAGTTTGTCTGTGTCCTTCTATCTCAAGTGAGTCTCCTGTAAGTAAGCACGTAGGTGTCTTGAGTTTTCATCCCTTCTTTCAACCGAGTGTCTTTTGTTTGCAGCACTCACTGCCTGACCTTTTATTCTGATGATTCTGAGCTGTGCACTTATTGCACTTAAAGAATTTTTTTTATCATTAATCTACAATCACGTGAAGAACATTATGTTTACTATGCTCTCCCCTTCACCATGTCGCCCCGAAAAATCTCTTCTGTCACTGTCGATCAGTGTAGTTGAATGCTGTAGACCCCTTCACGATTTCCCCACCCACAAACCACATTATAGTCGCTGTCCATCAGTGAGTAGTATGACACTTTATGATCTCTACTAGTCTTCTCTGGGTTGTACAGTACTCCCCATGCACACCGGACCCCACGCATTATACATGCTAATCCTAATGCCCCCATTCTTTCTCCCCACACTTATCCCTTCCTTCAGACTCACCCTGCCGAGTCCATTACCCTTTCGTAACTTTTCAGCAACTCTCGGATTCTGTGTGTCTGCTGCTATTTTTTTCCTTCAGTTTTTTTTGTTGTTATAGCCCACACATGAGTGAAATCACTTGGTACTTCTCTTTCTAAGCATGACCTATTTCTCTGAACATACTACCGTCTAGCTCCATCCACGTAATTGCAAATGGTAGTATTTGTTATCTTCTTAAGGCTGCTTACTGCACTTTTTAAACTGGATTTCATTCTTCCTTTTTGTTTGTACTTTAGCTATGTTATTCACCATTCAACTCCTGGTTATGAACAATAGCTTTGTGTCAATTGATATGTATCTGTATGTATCTATCTAACGGTCTGTCTGTCTATCTATGTATCTATGTATATATGTATCTATCTATCTATCTATCTGCCTATCATCTATCTATGATGTCTATCATCTAATAATCTACGTACCTCTCTATCTATCTTTCATCTGTCGTCTGTGTACCTATCTATCAATGAATCAATCATCTTTTTGTCTGCCCATCTATCCTTCTGTACAGAACAGTTAGCAACATAGCCTATGTCTCTTCCCTACATTATGCTTCCAGAAATCTTGCAAGGTAACTAAGCCATAAGGAGAGCACTGTGTTCACCAATACACATTCAGGTAGGGTCAGCCGCGTGTGCTTACAAAACCAGTAAATGGAGGTGAAAGGACTTGAAACCGTATCTCTGTCCTCTGTCCTCTTATACTTCCTGATCGCTTGGTGACTTTATTTAACCACATTCAGGGAGTAAGTGATCCCTGAAGACAACAAGTATCCTTCGTCTGGGCCTATTGTCGAAAGAAAAGTGTACTTGTTTCTTTGCACACCTCCATGTTTGAGGGACAACGGCAAGATCACTGCTGATTGGTGGAGCCACAAATATAAAGGAACACCTATTTCTGGACAGGAGCAGTTGGGAACAAAGAGTGTGTTGTGGAGTGAAGTGTTTATTTGAGGGTCCAACCTTCCTTCTTTAGGTGGTTATTCCTTCTTTACATTCGTGAACATCATAAAAAGCAATGATTTTAAAAGCCCAGACACATATTATTACAGCAATTCATTTCTTGAGGTGAGAGGAAATGAGAAGGAAGTTACTGCACCACTAAATCTATGCCTAAGCACTGCTGAAACCAAACAAAAAGAATTCACGGTGGCTAGGTAGGACTATTTTCTACTGACTCCCTCTGGGGACTCAAACAGAATCCATTAGTTTGTTTGTTTCTCAGTTTCACTTGTATAGGGTACCTGTCCCCGCCCCTTCAGCTTTTAGTTGTCTGTGTCCTTGAATCTCATGTGAGTCTCCAGAAAGGGAGCATGGAGTTGGTCTTGAGTTTTCATCAGTTCTTCTAACCCTGTGTCTTTTGATTGGAGCACTCAAAGCCTGTACTTTTATTCTGATATTTGAGAGCTGTGCTCTTAATGCAATTTGAAATTTTTTTTGTTCTCATTAATATACAATCACATGCAGAGCATTATGTTTTCTAGTCTATCCCCTTCACCAAGTACCCCCCAAATCCCAGTTACAGTCTCTGTCCTTCAGCATGTACTAGGATGCTGTAGAATCACTACATGTCTTCTCTGTGTTGTACAGCCCTTCCCATGAGACCCCACAATACCAATTATACATGCTAATCCTAATGACCGCATTCTTTTTCCCCGCCCTTATTACCCCCTTCCCACAAACCCTACCCAGTCCCTTTCTCTTTGGTAACTGTTAGTCCACTCTCTGTTTCTGTAAGTCTGCTGCTGTCTTTTCCTTCAGTTTTTCTTTGTTATCATACCCCACACATGACTGAAATCATTTGGTACATGTACTTCTCAGTTGGCCTATTTGACTGAGCATAATACCCTCTAGCTCCATCCACGTTATTGCAAATGATAGGATTTGTTTTCTTCTTATGGCTGCTTATGGCACTTTTTAAACTGGATTTCATTTTTCTTTTTTGTTTGTAGTTTCGCTATGTGCTTTCACCATTGCTCTCCTGGTTATGAGCAGTAGCTTTGTGTTAATCGATATGTACCTATATCTATCTATCTGTCTGTCTATCTATTTATCAATCAATCAATCATCCTTTTGTCTTCAAATCTGTCCTTTTGTACAGAACAGTTAACCGTATATCCTATATCACTTTTCTACACTATGCTTCCAAAAATCCTGCAAAGTATCTAGGCTGTAGAGAGAGCACTGGGTTCACCGAGACACTTGCAGTTGGAGTCGGCCGCGTGTACCTACAAAACCAGGAAATGGTTTTGCCGGGACTTGAACCCGTGTCTCTATCCTCTGTCCTCCTTCATCTCCTTCTAAATGGCTGTCTGTATTTCGCCACATTCAATGACTCAGTGCTCCCTGAAGACCACAAGTATCATTCCTCTGGGCCTGTTGTCGACAGAAAAGTATTCTTGTTGCTTTGCTCACCACCATGTTTGAAGGACATCAGCGTGATCACCGCCGATAGGACGGAGGGTCAAATAAAAAGGAACACCAATTTCTAGACAGGAGCAGTTGGGAGCTAAGATTGTATTGTGGAGTGACGTGTTTATTTGAGTGTCCAAACTTCCCTCTTTAGGTGGTTATTAGATCTTCACATTCGTGAACATCAGAAAACCCATTGATTTCAAAGGCCCAGATGGTTATTATTACAGCAAATCAGTTGTTGAGGTGAGAGAAAATGAGAACTATGTTGCTGCACCACTAAATCCATGGCTGGGAACTGCTGAAACCAAACAAAAAGAATTCACGGTGGCCAGATAGGTCTATTTTCTGCTGACTGTCTCTGGGGACTCAAACAGAATCCATTTGTTTGAATGTTTGATTTTCAGTTTCACTCGTGTAGGGTACTTGTCCACACACCTTCGGCTTGTAGTTTGTCTGTGTCCTTCTATCTCAAGTGAGTCTCCTGTAAGTAAGCACGTAGGTGTCTTGAGTTTTCATCCCTTCTTTCAACCGAGTGTCTTTTGTTTGCAGCACTCACTGCCTGACCTTTTATTCTGATGATTCTGAGCTGTGCACTTATTGCACTTAAAGAATTTTTTTTATCATTAATCTACAATCACGTGAAGAACATTATGTTTACTATGCTCTCCCCTTCACCATGTCGCCCCGAAAAATATCTTCTGTCACTGTCGATCAGTGTAGTTGAATGCTGTAGACCCCTTCACGATTTCCCCACCCACAAACCACATTATAGTCGCTGTCCATCAGTGAGTAGTATGACGCTTTATGATCTCTACTAGTCTTCTCTGGGTTGTACAGTACTCCCCATGCACACCGGACCCCACGCATTATACATGCTAATCCTAATGCCCCCATTCTTTCTCCCCACACTTATCCCTTCCTTCAGACTCACCCTGCCGAGTCCATTACCCTTTCGTAACTTTTCAGCAACTCTCGGATTCTGTGTGTCTGCTGCTATTTTTTTCCTTCAGTTTTTTTTGTTGTTATAGCCCACACATGAGTGAAATCACTTGGTACTTCTCTTTCTAAGCATGACCTATTTCTCTGAACATACTACCGTCTAGCTCCATCCACGTAATTGCAAATGGTAGTATTTGTTATCTTCTTAAGGCTGCTTACTGCACTTTTTAAACTGGATTTCATTCTTCCTTTTTGTTTGTACTTTAGCTATGTTATTCACCATTCAACTCCTGGTTATGAACAATAGCTTTGTGTCAATTGATATGTATCTGTATGTATCTATCTAACGGTCTGTCTGTCTATCTATGTATCTATGTATATATGTATCTATCTATCTATCTATCTGCCTATCATCTATCTATGATGTCTATCATCTAATAATCTACGTACCTCTCTATCTATCTTTCATCTGTCGTCTGTGTACCTATCTATCAATGAATCAATCATCTTTTTGTCTGCCCATCTATCCTTCTGTACAGAACAGTTAGCAACATAGCCTATGTCTCTTCCCTACATTATGCTTCCAGAAATCTTGCAAGGTAACTAAGCCATAAGGAGAGCACTGTGTTCACCAATACACATTCAGGTAGGGTCAGCCGCGTGTGCTTACAAAACCAGTAAATGGAGGTGAAAGGACTTGAAACCGTATCTCTGTCCTCTGTCCTCTTATACTTCCTGATCGCTTGGTGACTTTATTTAACCACATTCAGGGAGTAAGTGATCCCTGAAGACAACAAGTATCCTTCGTCTGGGCCTATTGTCGAAAGAAAAGTGTACTTGTTTCTTTGCACACCTCCATGTTTGAGGGACAACGGCAAGATCACTGCTGATTGGTGGAGCCACAAATATAAAGGAACACCTATTTCTGGACAGGAGCAGTTGGGAACAAAGAGTGTGTTGTGGAGTGAAGTGTTTATTTGAGGGTCCAACCTTCCTTCTTTAGGTGGTTATTCCTTCTTTACATTCGTGAACATCATAAAAAGCAATGATTTTAAAAGCCCAGACACATATTATTACAGCAATTCATTTCTTGAGGTGAGAGGAAATGAGAAGGAAGTTACTGCACCACTAAATCTATGCCTAAGCACTGCTGAAACCAAACAAAAAGAATTCACGGTGGCTAGGTAGGACTATTTTCTACTGACTCCCTCTGGGGACTCAAACAGAATCCATTAGTTTGTTTGTTTCTCAGTTTCACTTGTATAGGGTACCTGTCCCCGCCCCTTCAGCTTTTAGTTGTCTGTGTCCTTGAATCTCATGTGAGTCTCCAGAAAGGGAGCATGGAGTTGGTCTTGAGTTTTCATCAGTTCTTCTAACCCTGTGTCTTTTGATTGGAGCACTCAAAGCCTGTACTTTTATTCTGATATTTGAGAGCTGTGCTCTTAATGCAATTTGAAATTTTTTTTGTTCTCATTAATATACAATCACATGCAGAGCATTATGTTTTCTAGTCTATCCCCTTCACCAAGTACCCCCCAAATCCCAGTTACAGTCTCTGTCCTTCAGCATGTACTAGGATGCTGTAGAATCACTACATGTCTTCTCTGTGTTGTACAGCCCTTCCCATGAGACCCCACAATACCAATTATACATGCTAATCCTAATGACCGCATTCTTTTTCCCCGCCCTTATTACCCCCTTCCCACAAACCCTACCCAGTCCCTTTCTCTTTGGTAACTGTTAGTCCACTCTCTGTTTCTGTAAGTCTGCTGCTGTCTTTTCCTTCAGTTTTTCTTTGTTATCATACCCCACACATGACTGAAATCATTTGGTACATGTACTTCTCAGTTGGCCTATTTGACTGAGCATAATACCCTCTAGCTCCATAAACGTTATTGCAAATGATAGGATTTGTTTTCTTCTTATGGCTGCTTATGGCACTTTTTAAACTGGATTTCATTTTTCTTTTTTGTTTGTAGTTTCGCTATGTGCTTTCACCATTGCTCTCCTGGTTATGAGCAGTAGCTTTGTGTTAATCGATATGTACCTATATCTATCTATCTGTCTGTCTATCTATTTATCAATCAATCAATCATCCTTTTGTCTTCAAATCTGTCCTTTTGTACAGAACAGTTAACCGTATATCCTATATCACTTTTCTACACTATGCTTCCAAAAATCCTGCAAAGTATCTAGGCTGTAGAGAGAGCACTGGGTTCACCGAGACACTTGCAGTTGGAGTCGGCCGCGTGTACCTACAAAACCAGGAAATGGTTTTGCCGGGACTTGAACCCGTGTCTCTATCCTCTGTCCTCCTTCATCTCCTTCTAAATGGCTGTCTGTATTTCGCCACATTCAATGACTCAGTGCTCCCTGAAGACCACAAGTATCATTCCTCTGGGCCTGTTGTCGACAGAAAAGTATTCTTGGTGCTTTGCTCACCACCATGTTTGAAGGACATCAGCGTGATCACCGCCGATAGGACGGAGGGTCAAATAAAAAGGAACACCAATTTCTAGACAGGAGCAGTTGGGAGCTAAGATTGTATTGTGGAGTGACGTGTTTATTTGAGTGTCCAAACTTCCCTCTTTAGGTGGTTATTAGATCTTCACATTCGTGAACATCAGAAAACCCATTGATTTCAAAGGCCCAGATGGTTATTATTACAGCAAATCAGTTGTTGAGGTGAGAGAAAATGAGAACTATGTTGCTGCACCACTAAATCCATGGCTGGGAACTGCTGAAACCAAACAAAAAGAATTCACGGTGGCCAGATAGGTCTATTTTCTGCTGACTGTCTCTGGGGACTCAAACAGAATCCATTTGTTTGAATGTTTGATTTTCAGTTTCACTCGTGTAGGGTACTTGTCCACACACCTTCGGCTTGTAGTTTGTCTGTGTCCTTCTATCTCAAGTGAGTCTCCTGTAAGTAAGCACGTAGGTGTCTTGAGTTTTCATCCCTTCTTTCAACCGAGTGTCTTTTGTTTGCAGCACTCACTGCCTGACCTTTTATTCTGATGATTCTGAGCTGTGCACTTATTGCACTTAAAGAATTTTTTTTATCATTAATCTACAATCACGTGAAGAACATTATGTTTACTATGCTCTCCCCTTCACCATGTCGCCCCGAAAAATCTCTTCTGTCACTGTCGATCAGTGTAGTTGAATGCTGTAGACCCCTTCACGAATTCCCCACCCACAAACCACATTATAGTCGCTGTCCATCAGTGAGTTGTATGACGCTTTATGATCTCTACTAGTCTTCTCTGGGTTGTACAGTACTCCCCATGCACACCGGACCCCACGCATTATACATGCTAATCCTAATGCCCCCATTCTTTCTCCCCACACTTATCCCTTCCTTCAGACTCACCCTGCCGAGTCCATTACCCTTTCGTAACTTTTCAGCAACTCTCGGATTCTGTGTGTCTGCTGCTATTTTTTTCCTTCAGTTTTTTTTGTTGTTATAGCCCACACATGAGTGAAATCACTTGGTACTTCTCTTTCTAAGCATGACCTATTTCTCTGAACATACTACCGTCTAGCTCCATCCACGTAATTGCAAATGGTAGTATTTGTTATCTTCTTAAGGCTGCTTACTGCACTTTTTAAACTGGATTTCATTCTTCCTTTTTGTTTGTACTTTAGCTATGTTATTCACCATTCAACTCCTGGTTATGAACAATAGCTTTGTGTCAATTGATATGTATCTGTATGTATCTATCTAACGGTCTGTCTGTCTATCTATGTATCTATGTATATATGTATCTATCTATCTATCTATCTGCCTATCATCTATCTATGATGTCTATCATCTAATAATCTACGTACCTCTCTATCTATCTTTCATCTGTCGTCTGTGTACCTATCTATCAATGAATCAATCATCTTTTTGTCTGCCCATCTATCCTTCTGTACAGAACAGTTAGCAACATAGCCTATGTCTCTTCCCTACATTATGCTTCCAGAAATCTTGCAAGGTAACTAAGCCATAAGGAGAGCACTGTGTTCACCAATACACATTCAGGTAGGGTCAGCCGCGTGTGCTTACAAAACCAGTAAATGGAGGTGAAAGGACTTGAAACCGTATCTCTGTCCTCTGTCCTCTTATACTTCCTGATCGCTTGGTGACTTTATTTAACCACATTCAGGGAGTAAGTGATCCCTGAAGACAACAAGTATCCTTCGTCTGGGCCTATTGTCGAAAGAAAAGTGTACTTGTTTCTTTGCACACCTCCATGTTTGAGGGACAACGGCAAGATCACTGCTGATTGGTGGAGCCACAAATATAAAGGAACACCTATTTCTGGACAGGAGCAGTTGGGAACAAAGAGTGTGTTGTGGAGTGAAGTGTTTATTTGAGGGTCCAACCTTCCTTCTTTAGGTGGTTATTCCTTCTTTACATTCGTGAACATCATAAAAAGCAATGATTTTAAAAGCCCAGACACATATTATTACAGCAATTCATTTCTTGAGGTGAGAGGAAATGAGAAGGAAGTTACTGCACCACTAAATCTATGCCTAAGCACTGCTGAAACCAAACAAAAAGAATTCACGGTGGCTAGGTAGGACTATTTTCTACTGACTCCCTCTGGGGACTCAAACAGAATCCATTAGTTTGTTTGTTTCTCAGTTTCACTTGTATAGGGTACCTGTCCCCGCCCCTTCAGCTTTTAGTTGTCTGTGTCCTTGAATCTCATGTGAGTCTCCAGAAAGGGAGCATGGAGTTGGTCTTGAGTTTTCATCAGTTCTTCTAACCCTGTGTCTTTTGATTGGAGCACTCAAAGCCTGTACTTTTATTCTGATATTTGAGAGCTGTGCTCTTAATGCAATTTGAAATTTTTTTTGTTCTCATTAATATACAATCACATGCAGAGCATTATGTTTTCTAGTCTATCCCCTTCACCAAGTACCCCCCAAATCCCAGTTACAGTCTCTGTCCTTCAGCATGTACTAGGATGCTGTAGAATCACTACATGTCTTCTCTGTGTTGTACAGCCCTTCCCATGAGACCCCACAATACCAATTATACATGCTAATCCTAATGACCGCATTCTTTTTCCCCGCCCTTATTACCCCCTTCCCACAAACCCTACCCAGTCCCTTTCTCTTTGGTAACTGTTAGTCCACTCTCTGTTTCTGTAAGTCTGCTGCTGTCTTTTCCTTCAGTTTTTCTTTGTTATCATACCCCACACATGACTGAAATCATTTGGTACATGTACTTCTCAGTTAGCCTATTTGACTGAGCATAATACCCTCTAGCTCCATCCACGTTATTGCAAATGATAGGATTTGTTTTCTTCTTATGGCTGCTTATGGCACTTTTTAAACTGGATTTCATTTTTCTTTTTTGTTTGTAGTTTCGCTATGTGCTTTCACCATTGCTCTCCTGGTTATGAGCAGTAGCTTTGTGTTAATCGATATGTACCTATATCTATCTATCTGTCTGTCTATCTATTTATCAATCAATCAATCATCCTTTTGTCTTCAAATCTGTCCTTTTGTACAGAACAGTTAACCGTATATCCTATATCACTTTTCTACACTATGCTTCCAAAAATCCTGCAAAGTATCTAGGCTGTAGAGAGAGCACTGGGTTCACCGAGACACTTGCAGTTGGAGTCGGCCGCGTGTACCTACAAAACCAGGAAATGGTTTTGCCGGGACTTGAACCCGTGTCTCTATCCTCTGTCCTCCTTCATCTCCTTCTAAATGGCTGTCTGTATTTCGCCACATTCAATGACTCAGTGCTCCCTGAAGACCACAAGTATCATTCCTCTGGGCCTGTTGTCGACAGAAAAGTATTCTTGGTGCTTTGCTCACCACCATGTTTGAAGGACATCAGCGTGATCACCGCCGATAGGACGGAGGGTCAAATAAAAAGGAACACCAATTTCTAGACAGGAGCAGTTGGGAGCTAAGATTGTATTGTGGAGTGACGTGTTTATTTGAGTGTCCAAACTTCCCTCTTTAGGTGGTTATTAGATCTTCACATTCGTGAACATCAGAAAACCCATTGATTTCAAAGGCCCAGATGGTTATTATTACAGCAAATCAGTTGTTGAGGTGAGAGAAAATGAGAACTATGTTGCTGCACCACTAAATCCATGGCTGGGAACTGCTGAAACCAAACAAAAAGAATTCACGGTGGCCAGATAGGTCTATTTTCTGCTGACTGTCTCTGGGGACTCAAACAGAATCCATTTGTTTGAATGTTTGATTTTCAGTTTCACTCGTGTAGGGTACTTGTCCACACACCTTCGGCTTGTAGTTTGTCTGTGTCCTTCTATCTCAAGTGAGTCTCCTGTAAGTAAGCACGTAGGTGTCTTGAGTTTTCATCCCTTCTTTCAACCGAGTGTCTTTTGTTTGCAGCACTCACTGCCTGACCTTTTATTCTGATGATTCTGAGCTGTGCACTTATTGCACTTAAAGAATTTTTTTTATCATTAATCTACAATCACGTGAAGAACATTATGTTTACTATGCTCTCCCCTTCACCATGTCGCCCCGAAAAATCTCTTCTGTCACTGTCGATCAGTGTAGTTGAATGCTGTAGACCCCTTCACGATTTCCCCACCCACAAACCACATTATAGTCGCTGTCCATCAGTGAGTAGTATGACGCTTTATGATCTCTACTAGTCTTCTCTGGGTTGTACAGTACTCCCCATGCACACCGGACCCCACGCATTATACATGCTAATCCTAATGCCCCCATTCTTTCTCCCCACACTTATCCCTTCCTTCAGACTCACCCTGCCGAGTCCATTACCCTTTCGTAACTTTTCAGCAACTCTCGGATTCTGTGTGTCTGCTGCTATTTTTTTCCTTCAGTTTTTTTTGTTGTTATAGCCCACACATGAGTGAAATCACTTGGTACTTCTCTTTCTAAGCATGACCTATTTCTCTGAACATACTACCGTCTAGCTCCATCCACGTAATTGCAAATGGTAGTATTTGTTATCTTCTTAAGGCTGCTTACTGCACTTTTTAAACTGGATTTCATTCTTCCTTTTTGTTTGTACTTTAGCTATGTTATTCACCATTCAACTCCTGGTTATGAACAATAGCTTTGTGTCAATTGATATGTATCTGTATGTATCTATCTAACGGTCTGTCTGTCTATCTATGTATCTATGTATATATGTATCTATCTATCTATCTATCTGCCTATCATCTATCTATGATGTCTATCATCTAATAATCTACGTACCTCTCTATCTATCTTTCATCTGTCGTCTGTGTACCTATCTATCAATGAATCAATCATCTTTTTGTCTGCCCATCTGTCCTTCTGTACAGAACAGTTAGCAACATAGCCTATGTCTCTTCCCTACATTATGCTTCCAGAAATCTTGCAAGGTAACTAAGCCATAAGGAGAGCACTGTGTTCACCAATACACATTCAGGTAGGGTCAGCCGCGTGTGCTTACAAAACCAGTAAATGGAGGTGAAAGGACTTGAAACCGTATCTCTGTCCTCTGTCCTCTTATACTTCCTGATCGCTTGGTGACTTTATTTAACCACATTCAGGGAGTAAGTGATCCCTGAAGACAACAAGTATCCTTCGTCTGGGCCTATTGTCGAAAGAAAAGTGTACTTGTTTCTTTGCACACCTCCATGTTTGAGGGACAACGGCAAGATCACTGCTGATTGGTGGAGCCACAAATATAAAGGAACACCTATTTCTGGACAGGAGCAGTTGGGAACAAAGAGTGTGTTGTGGAGTGAAGTGTTTATTTGAGGGTCCAACCTTCCTTCTTTAGGTGGTTATTCCTTCTTTACATTCGTGAACATCATAAAAAGCAATGATTTTAAAAGCCCAGACACATATTATTACAGCAATTCATTTCTTGAGGTGAGAGGAAATGAGAAGGAAGTTACTGCACCACTAAATCTATGCCTAAGCACTGCTGAAACCAAACAAAAAGAATTCACGGTGGCTAGGTAGGACTATTTTCTACTGACTCCCTCTGGGGACTCAAACAGAATCCATTAGTTTGTTTGTTTCTCAGTTTCACTTGTATAGGGTACCTGTCCCCGCCCCTTCAGCTTTTAGTTGTCTGTGTCCTTGAATCTCATGTGAGTCTCCAGAAAGGGAGCATGGAGTTGGTCTTGAGTTTTCATCAGTTCTTCTAACCCTGTGTCTTTTGATTGGAGCACTCAAAGCCTGTACTTTTATTCTGATATTTGAGAGCTGTGCTCTTAATGCAATTTGAAATTTTTTTTGTTCTCATTAATATACAATCACATGCAGAGCATTATGTTTTCTAGTCTATCCCCTTCACCAAGTACCCCCCAAATCCCAGTTACAGTCTCTGTCCTTCAGCATGTACTAGGATGCTGTAGAATCACTACATGTCTTCTCTGTGTTGTACAGCCCTTCCCATGAGACCCCACAATACCAATTATACATGCTAATCCTAATGACCGCATTCTTTTTCCCCGCCCTTATTACCCCCTTCCCACAAACCCTACCCAGTCCCTTTCTCTTTGGTAACTGTTAGTCCACTCTCTGTTTCTGTAAGTCTGCTGCTGTCTTTTCCTTCAGTTTTTCTTTGTTATCATACCCCACACATGACTGAAATCATTTGGTACATGTACTTCTCAGTTGGCCTATTTGACTGAGCATAATACCCTCTAGCTCCATAAACGTTATTGCAAATGATAGGATTTGTTTTCTTCTTATGGCTGCTTATGGCACTTTTTAAACTGGATTTCATTTTTCTTTTTTGTTTGTAGTTTCGCTATGTGCTTTCACCATTGCTCTCCTGGTTATGAGCAGTAGCTTTGTGTTAATCGATATGTACCTATATCTATCTATCTGTCTGTCTATCTATTTATCAATCAATCAATCATCCTTTTGTCTTCAAATCTGTCCTTTTGTACAGAACAGTTAACCGTATATCCTATATCACTTTTCTACACTATGCTTCCAAAAATCCTGCAAAGTATCTAGGCTGTAGAGAGAGCACTGGGTTCACCGAGACACTTGCAGTTGGAGTCGGCCGCGTGTACCTACAAAACCAGGAAATGGTTTTGCCGGGACTTGAACCCGTGTCTCTATCCTCTGTCCTCCTTCATCTCCTTCTAAATGGCTGTCTGTATTTCGCCACATTCAATGACTCAGTGCTCCCTGAAGACCACAAGTATCATTCCTCTGGGCCTGTTGTCGACAGAAAAGTATTCTTGGTGCTTTGCTCACCACCATGTTTGAAGGACATCAGCGTGATCACCGCCGATAGGACGGAGGGTCAAATAAAAAGGAACACCAATTTCTAGACAGGAGCAGTTGGGAGCTAAGATTGTATTGTGGAGTGACGTGTTTATTTGAGTGTCCAAACTTCCCTCTTTAGGTGGTTATTAGATCTTCACATTCGTGAACATCAGAAAACCCATTGATTTCAAAGGCCCAGATGGTTATTATTACAGCAAATCAGTTGTTGAGGTGAGAGAAAATGAGAACTATGTTGCTGCACCACTAAATCCATGGCTGGGAACTGCTGAAACCAAACAAAAAGAATTCACGGTGGCCAGATAGGTCTATTTTCTGCTGACTGTCTCTGGGGACTCAAACAGAATCCATTTGTTTGAATGTTTGATTTTCAGTTTCACTCGTGTAGGGTACTTGTCCACACACCTTCGGCTTGTAGTTTGTCTGTGTCCTTCTATCTCAAGTGAGTCTCCTGTAAGTAAGCACGTAGGTGTCTTGAGTTTTCATCCCTTCTTTCAACCGAGTGTCTTTTGTTTGCAGCACTCACTGCCTGACCTTTTATTCTGATGATTCTGAGCTGTGCACTTATTGCACTTAAAGAATTTTTTTTATCATTAATCTACAATCACGTGAAGAACATTATGTTTACTATGCTCTCCCCTTCACCATGTCGCCCCGAAAAATCTCTTCTGTCACTGTCGATCAGTGTAGTTGAATGCTGTAGACCCCTTCACGATTTCCCCACCCACAAACCACATTATAGTCGCTGTCCATCAGTGAGTAGTATGACGCTTTATGATCTCTACTAGTCTTCTCTGGGTTGTACAGTACTCCCCATGCACACCGGACCCCACGCATTATACATGCTAATCCTAATGCCCCCATTCTTTCTCCCCACACTTATCCCTTCCTTCAGACTCACCCTGCCGAGTCCATTACCCTTTCGTAACTTTTCAGCAACTCTCGGATTCTGTGTGTCTGCTGCTATTTTTTTCCTTCAGTTTTTTTTGTTGTTATAGCCCACACATGAGTGAAATCACTTGGTACTTCTCTTTCTAAGCATGACCTATTTCTCTGAACATACTACCGTCTAGCTCCATCCACGTAATTGCAAATGGTAGTATTTGTTATCTTCTTAAGGCTGCTTACTGCACTTTTTAAACTGGATTTCATTCTTCCTTTTTGTTTGTACTTTAGCTATGTTATTCACCATTCAACTCCTGGTTATGAACAATAGCTTTGTGTCAATTGATATGTATCTGTATGTATCTATCTAACGGTCTGTCTGTCTATCTATGTATCTATGTATATATGTATCTATCTATCTATCTATCTGCCTATCATCTATCTATGATGTCTATCATCTAATAATCTACGTACCTCTCTATCTATCTTTCATCTGTCGTCTGTGTACCTATCTATCAATGAATCAATCATCTTTTTGTCTGCCCATCTGTCCTTCTGTACAGAACAGTTAGCAACATAGCCTATGTCTCTTCCCTACATTATGCTTCCAGAAATCTTGCAAGGTAACTAAGCCATAAGGAGAGCACTGTGTTCACCAATACACATTCAGGTAGGGTCAGCCGCGTGTGCTTACAAAACCAGTAAATGGAGGTGAAAGGACTTGAAACCGTATCTCTGTCCTCTGTCCTCTTATACTTCCTGATCGCTTGGTGACTTTATTTAACCACATTCAGGGAGTAAGTGATCCCTGAAGACAACAAGTATCCTTCGTCTGGGCCTATTGTCGAAAGAAAAGTGTACTTGTTTCTTTGCACACCTCCATGTTTGAGGGACAACGGCAAGATCACTGCTGATTGGTGGAGCCACAAATATAAAGGAACACCTATTTCTGGACAGGAGCAGTTGGGAACAAAGAGTGTGTTGTGGAGTGAAGTGTTTATTTGAGGGTCCAACCTTCCTTCTTTAGGTGGTTATTCCTTCTTTACATTCGTGAACATCATAAAAAGCAATGATTTTAAAAGCCCAGACACATATTATTACAGCAATTCATTTCTTGAGGTGAGAGGAAATGAGAAGGAAGTTACTGCACCACTAAATCTATGCCTAAGCACTGCTGAAACCAAACAAAAAGAATTCACGGTGGCTAGGTAGGACTATTTTCTACTGACTCCCTCTGGGGACTCAAACAGAATCCATTAGTTTGTTTGTTTCTCAGTTTCACTTGTATAGGGTACCTGTCCCCGCCCCTTCAGCTTTTAGTTGTCTGTGTCCTTGAATCTCATGTGAGTCTCCAGAAAGGGAGCATGGAGTTGGTCTTGAGTTTTCATCAGTTCTTCTAACCCTGTGTCTTTTGATTGGAGCACTCAAAGCCTGTACTTTTATTCTGATATTTGAGAGCTGTGCTCTTAATGCAATTTGAAATTTTTTTTGTTCTCATTAATATACAATCACATGCAGAGCATTATGTTTTCTAGTCTATCCCCTTCACCAAGTACCCCCCAAATCCCAGTTACAGTCTCTGTCCTTCAGCATGTACTAGGATGCTGTAGAATCACTACATGTCTTCTCTGTGTTGTACAGCCCTTCCCATGAGACCCCACAATACCAATTATACATGCTAATCCTAATGACCGCATTCTTTTTCCCCGCCCTTATTACCCCCTTCCCACAAACCCTACCCAGTCCCTTTCTCTTTGGTAACTGTTAGTCCACTCTCTGTTTCTGTAAGTCTGCTGCTGTCTTTTCCTTCAGTTTTTCTTTGTTATCATACCCCACACATGACTGAAATCATTTGGTACATGTACTTCTCAGTTGGCCTATTTGACTGAGCATAATACCCTCTAGCTCCATAAACGTTATTGCAAATGATAGGATTTGTTTTCTTCTTATGGCTGCTTATGGCACTTTTTAAACTGGATTTCATTTTTCTTTTTTGTTTGTAGTTTCGCTATGTGCTTTCACCATTGCTCTCCTGGTTATGAGCAGTAGCTTTGTGTTAATCGATATGTACCTATATCTATCTATCTGTCTGTCTATCTATTTATCAATCAATCAATCATCCTTTTGTCTTCAAATCTGTCCTTTTGTACAGAACAGTTAACCATATATCCTATATCACTTTTCTACACTATTCTTCCAAAAATCCTGCAAAGTATCTAGGCTGTAGAGAGAGCACTGGGTTCACCGAGACACTTGCAGTTGGAGTCGGCCGCGTGTACCTACAAAACCAGGAAATGGTTTTGCCGGGACTTGAACCCGTGTCTCTATCCTCTGTCCTCCTTCATCTCCTTCTAAATGGCTGTCTGTATTTCGCCACATTCAATGACTCAGTGCTCCCTGAAGACCACAAGTATCATTCCTCTGGGCCTGTTGTCGACAGAAAAGTAAACTTGTTGCTTTGCTCACCACCATGTTTGAAGGACATCAGCGTGATCACCGCCGATAGGACGGAGGGTCAAATAAAAAGGAACACCAATTTCTAGACAGGAGCAGTTGGGAGCTAAGATTGTATTGTGGAGTGACGTGTTTATTTGAGTGTCCAAACTTCCCTCTTTAGGTGGTTATTAGATCTTCACATTCGTGAACATCAGAAAACCCATTGATTTCAAAGGCCCAGATGGTTATTATTACAGCAAATCAGTTGTTGAGGTGAGAGAAAATGAGAACTATGTTGCTGCACCACTAAATCCATGGCTGGGAACTGCTGAAACCAAACAAAAAGAATTCACGGTGGCCAGATAGGTCTATTTTCTGCTGACTGTCTCTGGGGACTCAAACAGAATCCATTTGTTTGAATGTTTGATTTTCAGTTTCACTCGTGTAGGGTACTTGTCCACACACCTTCGGCTTGTAGTTTGTCTGTGTCCTTCTATCTCAAGTGAGTCTCCTGTAAGTAAGCACGTAGGTGTCTTGAGTTTTCATCCCTTCTTTCAACCGAGTGTCTTTTGTTTGCAGCACTCACTGCCTGACCTTTTATTCTGATGATTCTGAGCTGTGCACTTATTGCACTTAAAGAATTTTTTTTATCATTAATCTACAATCACGTGAAGAACATTATGTTTACTATGCTCTCCCCTTCACCATGTCGCCCCGAAAAATCTCTTCTGTCACTGTCGATCAGTGTAGTTGAATGCTGTAGACCCCTTCACGATTTCCCCACCCACAAACCACATTATAGTCGCTGTCCATCAGTGAGTAGTATGACGCTTTATGATCTCTACTAGTCTTCTCTGGGTTGTACAGTACTCCCCATGCACACCGGACCCCACGCATTATACATGCTAATCCTAATGCCCCCATTCTTTCTCCCCACACTTATCCCTTCCTTCAGACTCACCCTGCCGAGTCCATTACCCTTTCGTAACTTTTCAGCAACTCTCGGATTCTGTGTGTCTGCTGCTATTTTTTTCCTTCAGTTTTTTTTGTTGTTATAGCCCACACATGAGTGAAATCACTTGGTACTTCTCTTTCTAAGCATGACCTATTTCTCTGAACATACTACCGTCTAGCTCCATCCACGTAATTGCAAATGGTAGTATTTGTTATCTTCTTAAGGCTGCTTACTGCACTTTTTAAACTGGATTTCATTCTTCCTTTTTGTTTGTACTTTAGCTATGTTATTCACCATTCAACTCCTGGTTATGAACAATAGCTTTGTGTCAATTGATATGTATCTGTATGTATCTATCTAACGGTCTGTCTGTCTATCTATGTATCTATGTATATATGTATCTATCTATCTATCTATCTGCCTATCATCTATCTATGATGTCTATCATCTAATAATCTACGTACCTCTCTATCTATCTTTCATCTGTCGTCTGTGTACCTATCTATCAATGAATCAATCATCTTTTTGTCTGCCCATCTATCCTTCTGTACAGAACAGTTAGCAACATAGCCTATGTCTCTTCCCTACATTATGCTTCCAGAAATCTTGCAAGGTAACTAAGCCATAAGGAGAGCACTGTGTTCACCAATACACATTCAGGTAGGGTCAGCCGCGTGTGCTTACAAAACCAGTAAATGGAGGTGAAAGGACTTGAAACCGTATCTCTGTCCTCTGTCCTCTTATACTTCCTGATCGCTTGGTGACTTTATTTAACCACATTCAGGGAGTAAGTGATCCCTGAAGACAACAAGTATCCTTCGTCTGGGCCTATTGTCGAAAGAAAAGTGTACTTGTTTCTTTGCACACCTCCATGTTTGAGGGACAACGGCAAGATCACTGCTGATTGGTGGAGCCACAAATATAAAGGAACACCTATTTCTGGACAGGAGCAGTTGGGAACAAAGAGTGTGTTGTGGAGTGAAGTGTTTATTTGAGGGTCCAACCTTCCTTCTTTAGGTGGTTATTCCTTCTTTACATTCGTGAACATCATAAAAAGCAATGATTTTAAAAGCCCAGACACATATTATTACAGCAATTCATTTCTTGAGGTGAGAGGAAATGAGAAGGAAGTTACTGCACCACTAAATCTATGCCTAAGCACTGCTGAAACCAAACAAAAAGAATTCACGGTGGCTAGGTAGGACTATTTTCTACTGACTCCCTCTGGGGACTCAAACAGAATCCATTAGTTTGTTTGTTTCTCAGTTTCACTTGTATAGGGTACCTGTCCCCGCCCCTTCAGCTTTTAGTTGTCTGTGTCCTTGAATCTCATGTGAGTCTCCAGAAAGGGAGCATGGAGTTGGTCTTGAGTTTTCATCAGTTCTTCTAACCCTGTGTCTTTTGATTGGAGCACTCAAAGCCTGTACTTTTATTCTGATATTTGAGAGCTGTGCTCTTAATGCAATTTGAAATTTTTTTTGTTCTCATTAATATACAATCACATGCAGAGCATTATGTTTTCTAGTCTATCCCCTTCACCAAGTACCCCCCAAATCCCAGTTACAGTCTCTGTCCTTCAGCATGTACTAGGATGCTGTAGAATCACTACATGTCTTCTCTGTGTTGTACAGCCCTTCCCATGAGACCCCACAATACCAATTATACATGCTAATCCTAATGACCGCATTCTTTTTCCCCGCCCTTATTACCCCCTTCCCACAAACCCTACCCAGTCCCTTTCTCTTTGGTAACTGTTAGTCCACTCTCTGTTTCTGTAAGTCTGCTGCTGTCTTTTCCTTCAGTTTTTCTTTGTTATCATACCCCACACATGACTGAAATCATTTGGTACATGTACTTCTCAGTTAGCCTATTTGACTGAGCATAATACCCTCTAGCTCCATCCACGTTATTGCAAATGATAGGATTTGTTTTCTTCTTATGGCTGCTTATGGCACTTTTTAAACTGGATTTCATTTTTCTTTTTTGTTTGTAGTTTCGCTATGTGCTTTCACCATTGCTCTCCTGGTTATGAGCAGTAGCTTTGTGTTAATCGATATGTACCTATATCTATCTATCTGTCTGTCTATCTATTTATCAATCAATCAATCATCCTTTTGTCTTCAAATCTGTCCTTTTGTACAGAACAGTTAACCATATATCCTATATCACTTTTCTACACTATGCTTCCAAAAATCCTGCAAAGTATCTAGGCTGTAGAGAGAGCACTGGGTTCACCGAGACACTTGCAGTTGGAGTCGGCCGCGTGTACCTACAAAACCAGGAAATGGTTTTGCCGGGACTTGAACCCGTGTCTCTATCCTCTGTCCTCCTTCATCTCCTTCTAAATGGCTGTCTGTATTTCGCCACATTCAATGACTCAGTGCTCCCTGAAGACCACAAGTATCATTCCTCTGGGCCTGTTGTCGACAGAAAAGTATTCTTGTTGCTTTGCTCACCACCATGTTTGAAGGACATCAGCGTGATCACCGCCGATAGGACGGAGGGTCAAATAAAAAGGAACACCAATTTCTAGACAGGAGCAGTTGTGAGCTAAGATTGTATTGTGGAGTGACGTGTTTATTTGAGTGTCCAAACTTCCCTCTTTAGGTGGTTATTAGATCTTCACATTCGTGAACATCAGAAAGCCCATTGATTTCAAAGGCCCAGATGGTTATTATTACAGCAAATCAGTTGTTGAGGTGAGAGAAAATGAGAACTATGTTGCTGCACCACTAAATCCATGGCTGGGAACTGCTGAAACCAAACAAAAAGAATTCACGGTGGCCAGATAGGTCTATTTTCTGCTGACTGTCTCTGGGGACTCAAACAGAATCCATTTGTTTGAATGTTTGATTTTCAGTTTCACTCGTGTAGGGTACTTGTCCACACACCTTCGGCTTGTAGTTTGTCTGTGTCCTTCTATCTCAAGTGAGTCTCCTGTAAGTAAGCACGTAGGTGTCTTGAGTTTTCATCCCTTCTTTCAACCGAGTGTCTTTTGTTTGCAGCACTCACTGCCTGACCTTTTATTCTGATGATTCTGAGCTGTGCACTTATTGCACTTAAAGAATTTTTTTTATCATTAATCTACAATCACGTGAAGAACATTATGTTTACTATGCTCTCCCCTTCACCATGTCGCCCCGAAAAATCTCTTCTGTCACTGTCGATCAGTGTAGTTGAATGCTGTAGACCCCTTCACGATTTCCCCACCCACAAACCACATTATAGTCGCTGTCCATCAGTGAGTAGTATGACGCTTTATGATCTCTACTAGTCTTCTCTGGGTTGTACAGTACTCCCCATGCACACCGGACCCCACGCATTATACATGCTAATCCTAATGCCCCCATTCTTTCTCCCCACACTTATCCCTTCCTTCAGACTCACCCTGCCGAGTCCATTACCCTTTCGTAACTTTTCAGCAACTCTCGGATTCTGTGTGTCTGCTGCTATTTTTTTCCTTCAGTTTTTTTTGTTGTTATAGCCCACACATGAGTGAAATCACTTGGTACTTCTCTTTCTAAGCATGACCTATTTCTCTGAACATACTACCGTCTAGCTCCATCCACGTAATTGCAAATGGTAGTATTTGTTATCTTCTTAAGGCTGCTTACTGCACTTTTTAAACTGGATTTCATTCTTCCTTTTTGTTTGTACTTTAGCTATGTTATTCACCATTCAACTCCTGGTTATGAACAATAGCTTTGTGTCAATTGATATGTATCTGTATGTATCTATCTAACGGTCTGTCTGTCTATCTATGTATCTATGTATATATGTATCTATCTATCTATCTGCCTATCATCTATCTATGATGTCTATCATCTAATAATCTACGTACCTCTCTATCTATCTTTCATCTGTCGTCTGTGTACCTATCTATCAATGAATCAATCATCTTTTTGTCTGCCCATCTATCCTTCTGTACAGAACAGTTAGCAACATAGCCTATGTCTCTTCCCTACATTATGCTTCCAGAAATCTTGCAAGGTAACTAAGCCATAAGGAGAGCACTGTGTTCACCAATACACATTCAGGTAGGGTCAGCCGCGTGTGCTTACAAAACCAGTAAATGGAGGTGAAAGGACTTGAAACCGTATCTCTGTCCTCTGTCCTCTTATACTTCCTGATCGCTTGGTGACTTTATTTAACCACATTCAGGGAGTAAGTGATCCCTGAAGACAACAAGTATCCTTCGCCTGGGCCTATTGTCGAAAGAAAAGTGTACTTGTTTCTTTGCACACCTCCATGTTTGAGGGACAACGGCAAGATCACTGCTGATTGGTGGAGCCACAAATATAAAGGAACACCTATTTCTGGACAGGAGCAGTTGGGAACAAAGAGTGTGTTGTGGAGTGAAGTGTTTATTTGAGGGTCCAACCTTCCTTCTTTAGGTGGTTATTCCTTCTTTACATTCGTGAACATCATAAAAAGCAATGATTTTAAAAGCCCAGACACATATTATTACAGCAATTCATTTCTTGAGGTGAGAGGAAATGAGAAGGAAGTTACTGCACCACTAAATCTATGCCTAAGCACTGCTGAAACCAAACAAAAAGAATTCACGGTGGCTAGGTAGGACTATTTTCTACTGACTCCCTCTGGGGACTCAAACAGAATCCATTAGTTTGTTTGTTTCTCAGTTTCACTTGTATAGGGTACCTGTCCCCGCCCCTTCAGCTTTTAGTTGTCTGTGTCCTTGAATCTCATGTGAGTCTCCAGAAAGGGAGCATGGAGTTGGTCTTGAGTTTTCATCAGTTCTTCTAACCCTGTGTCTTTTGATTGGAGCACTCAAAGCCTGTACTTTTATTCTGATATTTGAGAGCTGTGCTCTTAATGCAATTTGAAATTTTTTTTGTTCTCATTAATATACAATCACATGCAGAGCATTATGTTTTCTAGTCTATCCCCTTCACCAAGTACCCCCCAAATCCCAGTTACAGTCTCTGTCCTTCAGCATGTACTAGGATGCTGTAGAATCACTACATGTCTTCTCTGTGTTGTACAGCCCTTCCCATGAGACCCCACAATACCAATTATACATGCTAATCCTAATGACCGCATTCTTTTTCCCCGCCCTTATTACCCCCTTCCCACAAACCCTACCCAGTCCCTTTCTCTTTGGTAACTGTTAGTCCACTCTCTGTTTCTGTAAGTCTGCTGCTGTCTTTTCCTTCAGTTTTTCTTTGTTATCATACCCCACACATGACTGAAATCATTTGGTACATGTACTTCTCAGTTAGCCTATTTGACTGAGCATAATACCCTCTAGCTCCATCCATGTTATTGCAAATGATAGGATTTGTTTTCTTCTTATGGCTGCTTATGGCACTTTATAAACTGGATTTCATTTTTCTTTTTTGTTTGTAGTTTCGCTATGTGCTTTCACCATTGCTCTCCTGGTTATGAGCAGTAGCTTTGTGTTAATCGATATGTACCTATATCTATCTATCTGTCTGTCTATCTATTTATCAATCAATCAATCATCCTTTTGTCTTCAAATCTGTCCTTTTGTACAGAACAGTTAACCATATATCCTATATCACTTTTCTACACTATGCTTCCAAAAATCCTGCAAAGTATCTAGGCTGTAGAGAGAGCACTGGGTTCACCGAGACACTTGCAGTTCGAGTCGGCCGCGTGTACCTACAAAACCAGGAAATGGTTTTGCCGGGACTTGAACCCGTGTCTCTATCCTCTGTCCTCCTTCATCTCCTTCTAAATGGCTGTCTGTATTTCGCCACATTCAATGACTCAGTGCTCCCTGAAGACCACAAGTATCATTCCTCTGGGCCTGTTGTCGACAGAAAAGTATTCTTGGTGCTTTGCTCACCACCATGTTTGAAGGACATCAGCGTGATCACCGCCGATAGGACGGAGGGTCAAATAAAAAGGAACACCAATTTCTAGACAGGAGCAGTTGGGAGCTAAGATTGTATTGTGGAGTGACGTGTTTATTTGAGTGTCCAAACTTCCCTCTTTAGGTGGTTATTAGATCTTCACATTCGTGAACATCAGAAAACCCATTGATTTCAAAGGCCCAGATGGTTATTATTACAGCAAATCAGTTGTTGAGGTGAGAGAAAATGAGAACTATGTTGCTGCACCACTAAATCCATGGCTGGGAACTGCTGAAACCAAACAAAAAGAATTCACGGTGGCCAGATAGGTCTATTTTCTGCTGACTGTCTCTGGGGACTCAAACAGAATCCATTTGTTTGAATGTTTGATTTTCAGTTTCACTCGTGTAGGGTACTTGTCCACACACCTTCGGCTTGTAGTTTGTCTGTGTCCTTCTATCTCAAGTGAGTCTCCTGTAAGTAAGCACGTAGGTGTCTTGAGTTTTCATCCCTTCTTTCAACCGAGTGTCTTTTGTTTGCAGCACTCACTGCCTGACCTTTTATTCTGATGATTCTGAGCTGTGCACTTATTGCACTTAAAGAATTTTTTTTATCATTAATCTACAATCACGTGAAGAACATTATGTTTACTATGCTCTCCCCTTCACCATGTCGCCCCGAAAAATCTCTTCTGTCACTGTCGATCAGTGTAGTTGAATGCTGTAGACCCCTTCACGATTTCCCCACCCACAAACCACATTATAGTCGCTGTCCATCAGTGAGTAGTATGACGCTTTATGATCTCTACTAGTCTTCTCTGGGTTGTACAGTACTCCCCATGCACACCGGACCCCACGCATTATACTTGCTAATCCTAATGCCCCCATTCTTTCTCCCCACACTTATCCCTTCCTTCAGACTCACCCTGCCGAGTCCATTACCCTTTCGTAACTTTTCAGCAACTCTCGGATTCTGTGTGTCTGCTGCTATTTTTTTCCTTCAGTTTTTTTTGTTGTTATAGCCCACACATGAGTGAAATCACTTGGTACTTCTCTTTCTAAGCATGACCTATTTCTCTGAACATACTACCGTCTAGCTCCATCCACGTAATTGCAAATGGTAGTATTTGTTATCTTCTTAAGGCTGCTTACTGCACTTTTTAAACTGGATTTCATTCTTCCTTTTTGTTTGTACTTTAGCTATGTTATTCACCATTCAACTCCTGGTTATGAACAATAGCTTTGTGTCAATTGATATGTATCTGTATGTATCTATCTAACGGTCTATCTATGTATCTATGTATATATGTATCTATCTATCTGCCTATCATCTATCTATGATGTCTATCATCTAATAATCTACGTACCTCTCTATCTATCTTTCATCTGTCGTCTGTGTACCTATCTATCAATGAATCAATCATCTTTTTGTCTGCCCATCTATCCTTCTGTACAGAACAGTTAGCAACATAGCCTATGTCTCTTCCCTACATTATGCTTCCAGAAATCTTGCAAGGTAACTAAGCCATAAGGAGAGCACTGTGTTCACCAATACACATTCAGGTAGGGTCAGCCGCGTGTGCTTACAAAACCAGTAAATGGAGGTGAAAGGACTTGAAACCGTATCTCTGTCCTCTGTCCTCTTATACTTCCTGATCGCTTGGTGACTTTATTTAACCACATTCAGGGAGTAAGTGATCCCTGAAGACAACAAGTATCCTTCGCCTGGGCCTATTGTCGAAAGAAAAGTGTACTTGTTTCTTTGCACACCTCCATGTTTGAGGGACAACGGCAAGATCACTGCTGATTGGTGGAGCCACAAATATAAAGGAACACCTATTTCTGGACAGGAGCAGTTGGGAACAAAGAGTGTGTTGTGGAGTGAAGTGTTTATTTGAGTGTCCAAACTTCCCTCATTAGGTGGTTATTAGATCTTCACATTCGTGAACATCAGAAAACCCATTGATTTCAAAGGCCCAGATGGTTATTATTACAGCAAATCAGTTGTTGAGGTGAGAGAAAATGAGAACTATGTTGCTGCACCACTAAATCCATGGCTGGGAACTGCTGAAACCAAACAAAAAGAATTCACGGTGGCCAGATAGGTCTATTTTCTGCTGACTGTCTCTGGGGACTCAAACAGAATCCATTTGTTTGAATGTTTGATTTTCAGTTTCACTCGTGTAGGGTACTTGTCCACACACCTTCGGCTTGTAGTTTGTCTGTGTCCTTCTATCTCAAGTGAGTCTCCTGTAAGTAAGCACGTAGGTGTCTTGAGTTTTCATCCCTTCTTTCAACCGAGTGTCTTTTGTTTGCAGCACTCACTGCCTGACCTTTTATTCTGATGATTCTGAGCTGTGCACTTATTGCACTTAAAGAATTTTTTTTATCATTAATCTACAATCACGTGAAGAACATTATGTTTACTATGCTCTCCCCTTCACCATGTCGCCCCGAAAAATCTCTTCTGTCACTGTCGATCAGCGTAGTTGGATGCTGTAGACCCCTTCACGATGTCCCCACCCACAAACCACATTATAGTCGCTGTCCATCAGTGAGTAGTATGATGCTTTATGATCTCTACTAGTCTTCTCTGTGTTGTACAGTACTCCCCATGCACACCGGACCCCACGCATTATACATGCTAATCCTAATGCCCCCATTCTTTCTCCCCACACTTATCCCTTCCTTCAGACTCACCCTGCCGAGTCCATTTCCCTTTCGTAACTTTTCAGCAACTCTCGGATTCTGTGTGTCTGCTGCTATTTTTTTCCTTCAGTGTTTTTTGTTGTTATAGTCCACACATGAGTGAAATCACTTGGTACTTCTCTTTCTAAGCATGACCTATTTCTCTGAACATACTACCGTCTAGCTCCATCCACGTAATTGCAAATGGTAGTATTTGTTATCTTCTTAAGGCTGCTTACTGCACTTTTTAAACTGGATTTCATTCTTCCTTTTTGTTTGTACTTTAGCTATGTTATTCACCATTCAACTCCTGGTTATGAACAATAGCTTTGTGTCAATTGATATGTATCTGTATGTATCTATCTAACGGTCTGTCTGTCTATCTATGTATCTATGTATATATGTATCTATCTATCTATCTGCCTATCATCTATCTATGATGTCTATCATCAAATAATCTACGTACCTCTCTATCTATCTTTCATCTGTCGTCTGTGTACCTATCTATCAATGAATCAATCATCTTTTTGTCTGCCCATCTATCCTTCTGTACAGAACAGTTAGCAACATAGCCTATGTCTCTTCCCTACATTATGCTTCCAGAAATCTTGCAAGGTAACTAAGCCATAAGGAGAGCACTGTGTTCACCAATACACATTCAGGTAGGGTCAGCCGCGTGTGCTTACAAAACCAGTAAATGGAGGTGAAAGGACTTGAAACCGTATCTCTGTCCTCTGTCCTCTTATACTTCCTGATCGCTTGGTGACTTTATTTAACCACATTCAGGGAGTAAGTGATCCCTGAAGACAACAAGTATCCTTCGCCTGGGCCTATTGTCGAAAGAAAAGTGTACTTGTTTCTTTGCACACCTCCATGTTTGAGGGACAACGGCAAGATCACTGCTGATTGGTGGAGCCACAAATATAAAGGAACACCTATTTCTGGACAGGAGCAGTTGGGAACAAAGAGTGTGTTGTGGAGTGAAGTGTTTATTTGAGTGTCCAAACTTCCCTCATTAGGTGGTTATTAGATCTTCACATTCGTGAACATCAGAAAACCCATTGATTTCAAAGGCCCAGATGGTTATTATTACAGCAAATCAGTTGTTGAGGTGAGAGAAAATGAGAACTATGTTGCTGCACCACTAAATCCATGGCTGGGAACTGCTGAAACCAAACAAAAAGAATTCACGGTGGCCAGATAGGTCTATTTTCTGCTGACTGTCTCTGGGGACTCAAACAGAATCCATTTGTTTGAATGTTTGATTTTCAGTTTCACTCGTGTAGGGTACTTGTCCACACACCTTCGGCTTGTAGTTTGTCTGTGTCCTTCTATCTCAAGTGAGTCTCCTGTAAGTAAGCACGTAGGTGTCTTGAGTTTTCATCCCTTCTTTCAACCGAGTGTCTTTTGTTTGCAGCACTCACTGCCTGACCTTTTATTCTGATGATTCTGAGCTGTGCACTTATTGCACTTAAAGAATTTTTTTTATCATTAATCTACAATCACGTGAAGAACATTATGTTTACTATGCTCTCCCCTTCACCATGTCGCCCCGAAAAATCTCTTCTGTCACTGTCGATCAGCGTAGTTGGATGCTGTAGACCCCTTCACGATGTCCCCACCCACAAACCACATTATAGTCGCTGTCCATCAGTGAGTAGTATGATGCTTTATGATCTCTACTAGTCTTCTCTGTGTTGTACAGTACTCCCCATGCACACCGGACCCCACGCATTATACATGCTAATCCTAATGCCCCATTCTTTCTCCCCACACTTATCCCTTCCTTCAGACTCACCCTGCTGAGTCCATTTCCCTTTCGTAACTTTTCAGCAACTCTCGGATTCTGTGTGTCTGCTGCTATTTTTTTCCTTCAGTGTTTTTTGTTGTTATAGTCCACACATGAGTGAAATCACTTGGTACTTCTCTTTCTAAGCATGACCTATTTCTCTGAACATACTACCGTCTAGCTCCATCCACGTAATTGCAAATGGTAGTATTTGTTATCTTCTTAAGGCTGCTTACTGCACTTTTTAAACTGGATTTCATTCTTCCTTTTTGTTTGTACTTTAGCTATGTTATTCACCATTCAACTCCTGGTTATGAACAATAGCTTTGTGTCAATTGATATGTATCTGTATGTATCTATCTAACGGTCTGTCTGTCTATCTATGTATCTATGTATATATGTATCTATCTATCTATCTATCTGCCTATCATCTATCTATGATGTCTATCATCTAATAATCTACGTACCTCTCTATCTATCTTTCATCTGTCGTCTGTGTACCTATCTATCAATGAATCAATCATCTTTTTGTCTGCCCATCTATCCTTCTGTACAGAACAGTTAGCAACATAGCCTATGTCTCTTCCCTACATTATGCTTCCAGAAATCTTGCAAGGTAACTAAGCCATAAGGAGAGCACTGTGTTCACCAATACACATTCAGGTAGGGTCAGCCGCGTGTGCTTACAAAACCAGTAAATGGAGGTGAAAGGACTTGAAACCGTATCTCTGTCCTCTGTCCTCTTATACTTCCTGATCGCTTGGTGACTTTATTTAACCACATTCAGGGAGTAAGTGATCCCTGAAGACAACAAGTATCCTTCGCCTGGGCCTATTGTCGAAAGAAAAGTGTACTTGTTTCTTTGCACACCTCCATGTTTGAGGGACAACGGCAAGATCACTGCTGATTGGTGGAGCCACAAATATAAAGGAACACCTATTTCTGGACAGGAGCAGTTGGGAACAAAGAGTGTGTTGTGGAGTGAAGTGTTTATTTGAGGGTCCAACCTTCCTTCTTTAGGTGGTTATTCCTTCTTTACATTCGTGAACATCATAAAAAGCAATGATTTTAAAAGCCCAGACACATATTATTACAGCAATTCATTTCTTGAGGTGAGAGGAAATGAGAAGGAAGTTACTGCACCACTAAATCTATGCCTAAGCACTGCTGAAACCAAACAAAAAGAATTCACGGTGGCTAGGTAGGACTATTTTCTACTGACTCCCTCTGGGGACTCAAACAGAATCCATTAGTTTGTTTGTTTCTCAGTTTCACTTGTATAGGGTACCTGTCCCCGCCCCTTCAGCTTTTAGTTGTCTGTGTCCTTGAATCTCATGTGAGTCTCCAGAAAGGGAGCATGGAGTTGGTCTTGAGTTTTCATCAGTTCTTCTAACCCTGTGTCTTTTGATTGGAGCACTCAAAGCCTGTACTTTTATTCTGATATTTGAGAGCTGTGCTCTTAATGCAATTTGAAATTTTTTTTGTTCTCATTAATATACAATCACATGCAGAGCATTATGTTTTCTAGTCTATCCCCTTCACCAAGTACCCCCCAAATCCCAGTTACAGTCTCTGTCCTTCAGCATGTACTAGGATGCTGTAGAATCACTACATGTCTTCTCTGTGTTGTACAGCCCTTCCCATGAGACCCCACAATACCAATTATACATGCTAATCCTAATGACCGCATTCTTTTTCCCTGCCCTTATTACCCCCTTCCCACAAACCCTACCCAGTCCCTTTCTCTTTGGTAACTGTTAGTCCACTCTCTGTTTCTGTAAGTCTGCTGCTGTCTTTTCCTTCAGTTTTTCTTTGTTATCATACCCCACACATGACTGAAATCATTTGGTACATGTACTTCTCAGTTAGCCTATTTGACTGAGCATAATACCCTCTAGCTCCATCCATGTTATTGCAAATGATAGGATTTGTTTTCTTCTTATGGCTGCTTATGGCACTTTATAAACTGGATTTCATTTTTCTTTTTTGTTTGTAGTTTCGCTATGTGCTTTCACCATTGCTCTCCTGGTTATGAGCAGTAGCTTTGTGTTAATCGATATGTACCTATATCTATCTATCTGTCTGTCTATCTATTTATCAATCAATCAATCATCCTTTTGTCTTCAAATCTGTCCTTTTGTACAGAACAGTTAACCATATATCCTATATCACTTTTCTACACTATGCTTCCAAAAATCCTGCAAAGTATCTAGGCTGTAGAGAGAGCACTGGGTTCACCGAGACACTTGCAGTTCGAGTCGGCCGCGTGTACCTACAAAACCAGGAAATGGTTTTGCCGGGACTTGAACCCGTGTCTCTATCCTCTGTCCTCCTTCATCTCCTTCTAAATGGCTGTCTGTATTTCGCCACATTCAATGACTCAGTGCTCCCTGAAGACCACAAGTATCATTCCTCTGGGCCTGTTGTCGACAGAAAAGTATTCTTGGTGCTTTGCTCACCACCATGTTTGAAGGACATCAGCGTGATCACCGCCGATAGGACGGAGGGTCAAATAAAAAGGAACACCAATTTCTAGACAGGAGCAGTTGGGAGCTAAGATTGTATTGTGGAGTGACGTGTTTATTTGAGTGTCCAAACTTCCCTCTTTAGGTGGTTATTAGATCTTCACATTCGTGAACATCAGAAAACCCATTGATTTCAAAGGCCCAGATGGTTATTATTACAGCAAATCAGTTGTTGAGGTGAGAGAAAATGAGAACTATGTTGCTGCACCACTAAATCCATGGCTGGGAACTGCTGAAACCAAACAAAAAGAATTCACGGTGGCCAGATAGGTCTATTTTCTGCTGACTGTCTCTGGGGACTCAAACAGAATCCATTTGTTTGAATGTTTGATTTTCAGTTTCACTCGTGTAGGGTACTTGTCCACACACCTTCGGCTTGTAGTTTGTCTGTGTCCTTCTATCTCAAGTGAGTCTCCTGTAAGTAAGCACGTAGGTGTCTTGAGTTTTCATCCCTTCTTTCAACCGAGTGTCTTTTGTTTGCAGCACTCACTGCCTGACCTTTTATTCTGATGATTCTGAGCTGTGCACTTATTGCACTTAAAGAATTTTTTTTATCATTAATCTACAATCACGTGAAGAACATTATGTTTACTATGCTCTCCCCTTCACCATGTCGCCCCGAAAAATCTCTTCTGTCACTGTCGATCAGTGTAGTTGAATGCTGTAGACCCCTTCACGATTTCCCCACCCACAAACCACATTATAGTCGCTGTCCATCAGTGAGTAGTATGACGCTTTATGATCTCTACTAGTCTTCTCTGGGTTGTACAGTACTCCCCATGCACACCGGACCCCACGCATTATACTTGCTAATCCTAATGCCCCCATTCTTTCTCCCCACACTTATCCCTTCCTTCAGACTCACCCTGCCGAGTCCATTACCCTTTCGTAACTTTTCAGCAACTCTCGGATTCTGTGTGTCTGCTGCTATTTTTTTCCTTCAGTTTTTTTTGTTGTTATAGCCCACACATGAGTGAAATCACTTGGTACTTCTCTTTCTAAGCATGACCTATTTCTCTGAACATACTACCGTCTAGCTCCATCCACGTAATTGCAAATGGTAGTATTTGTTATCTTCTTAAGGCTGCTTACTGCACTTTTTAAACTGGATTTCATTCTTCCTTTTTGTTTGTACTTTAGCTATGTTATTCACCATTCAACTCCTGGTTATGAACAATAGCTTTGTGTCAATTGATATGTATCTGTATGTATCTATCTAACGGTCTGTCTGTCTATCTATGTATCTATGTATATATGTATCTATCTATCTGCCTATCATCTATCTATGATGTCTATCATCTAATAATCTACGTACCTCTCTATCTATCTTTCATCTGTCGTCTGTGTACCTATCTATCAATGAATCAATCATCTTTTTGTCTGCCCATCTATCCTTCTGTACAGAACAGTTAGCAACATAGCCTATGTCTCTTCCCTACATTATGCTTCCAGAAATCTTGCAAGGTAACTAAGCCATAAGGAGAGCACTGTGTTCACCAATACACATTCAGGTAGGGTCAGCCGCGTGTGCTTACAAAACCAGTAAATGGAGGTGAAAGGACTTGAAACCGTATCTCTGTCCTCTGTCCTCTTATACTTCCTGATCGCTTGGTGACTTTATTTAACCACATTCAGGGAGTAAGTGATCCCTGAAGACAACAAGTATCCTTCGCCTGGGCCTATTGTCGAAAGAAAAGTGTACTTGTTTCTTTGCACACCTCCATGTTTGAGGGACAACGGCAAGATCACTGCTGATTGGTGGAGCCACAAATATAAAGGAACACCTATTTCTGGACAGGAGCAGTTGGGAACAAAGAGTGTGTTGTGGAGTGAAGTGTTTATTTGAGTGTCCAAACTTCCCTCATTAGGTGGTTATTAGATCTTCACATTCGTGAACATCAGAAAACCCATTGATTTCAAAGGCCCAGATGGTTATTATTACAGCAAATCAGTTGTTGAGGTGAGAGAAAATGAGAACTATGTTGCTGCACCACTAAATCCATGGCTGGGAACTGCTGAAACCAAACAAAAAGAATTCACGGTGGCCAGATAGGTCTATTTTCTGCTGACTGTCTCTGGGGACTCAAACAGAATCCATTTGTTTGAATGTTTGATTTTCAGTTTCACTCGTGTAGGGTACTTGTCCACACACCTTCGGCTTGTAGTTTGTCTGTGTCCTTCTATCTCAAGTGAGTCTCCTGTAAGTAAGCACGTAGGTGTCTTGAGTTTTCATCCCTTCTTTCAACCGAGTGTCTTTTGTTTGCAGCACTCACTGCCTGACCTTTTATTCTGATGATTCTGAGCTGTGCACTTATTGCACTTAAAGAATTTTTTTTATCATTAATCTACAATCACGTGAAGAACATTATGTTTACTATGCTCTCCCCTTCACCATGTCGCCCCGAAAAATCTCTTCTGTCACTGTCGATCAGCGTAGTTGGATGCTGTAGACCCCTTCACGATGTCCCCACCCACAAACCACATTATAGTCGCTGTCCATCAGTGAGTAGTATGATGCTTTATGATCTCTACTAGTCTTCTCTGTGTTGTACAGTACTCCCCATGCACACCGGACCCCACGCATTATACATGCTAATCCTAATGCCCCCATTCTTTCTCCCCACACTTATCCCTTCCTTCAGACTCACCCTGCCGAGTCCATTTCCCTTTCGTAACTTTTCAGCAACTCTCGGATTCTGTGTGTCTGCTGCTATTTTTTTCCTTCAGTGTTTTTTGTTGTTATAGTCCACACATGAGTGAAATCACTTGGTACTTCTCTTTCTAAGCATGACCTATTTCTCTGAACATACTACCGTCTAGCTCCATCCACGTAATTGCAAATGGTAGTATTTGTTATCTTCTTAAGGCTGCTTACTGCACTTTTTAAACTGGATTTCATTCTTCCTTTTTG
Organism: Manis pentadactyla; assembly: GCF_030020395.1. Lineage (NCBI taxonomy): Eukaryota > Metazoa > Chordata > Mammalia > Pholidota > Manidae > Manis > Manis pentadactyla. Next base: position 296,991 of record NW_026644638.1, read on the forward strand.
TTTGTACTTTAGCTATGTTATTCACCATTCAACTCCTGGTTATGAACAATAGCTTTGTGTCAATTGATATGTATCTGTATGTATCTATCTAACGGTCTGTCTGTCTATCTATGTATCTATGTATATATGTATCTATCTATCTATCTGCCTATCATCTATCTATGATGTCTATCATCAAATAATCTACGTACCTCTCTATCTATCTTTCATCTGTCGTCTGTGTACCTATCTATCAATGAATCAATCATCTTTTTGTCTGCCCATCTATCCTTCTGTACAGAACAGTTAGCAACATAGCCTATGTCTCTTCCCTACATTATGCTTCCAGAAATCTTGCAAGGTAACTAAGCCATAAGGAGAGCACTGTGTTCACCAATACACATTCAGGTAGGGTCAGCCGCGTGTGCTTACAAAACCAGTAAATGGAGGTGAAAGGACTTGAAACCGTATCTCTGTCCTCTGTCCTCTTATACTTCCTGATCGCTTGGTGACTTTATTTAACCACATTCAGGGAGTAAGTGATCCCTGAAGACAACAAGTATCCTTCGCCTGGGCCTATTGTCGAAAGAAAAGTGTACTTGTTTCTTTGCACACCTCCATGTTTGAGGGACAACGGCAAGATCACTGCTGATTGGTGGAGCCACAAATATAAAGGAACACCTATTTCTGGACAGGAGCAGTTGGGAACAAAGAGTGTGTTGTGGAGTGAAGTGTTTATTTGAGTGTCCAAACTTCCCTCATTAGGTGGTTATTAGATCTTCACATTCGTGAACATCAGAAAACCCATTGATTTCAAAGGCCCAGATGGTTATTATTACAGCAAATCAGTTGTTGAGGTGAGAGAAAATGAGAACTATGTTGCTGCACCACTAAATCCATGGCTGGGAACTGCTGAAACCAAACAAAAAGAATTCACGGTGGCCAGATATGTCTATTTTCTGCTGACTGTCTCTGGGGACTCAAACAGAATCCATTTGTTTGAATGTTTGATTTTCAGTTTCACTCGTGTAGGGTACTTGTCCACACACCTTCGGCTTGTAGTTTGTCTGTGTCCTTCTATCTCAAGTGAGTCTCCTGTAAGTAAGCACGTAGGTGTCTTGAGTTTTCATCCCTTCTTTCAACCGAGTGTCTTTTGTTTGCAGCACTCACTGCCTGACCTTTTATTCTGATGATTCTGAGCTGTGCACTTATTGCACTTAAAGAATTTTTTTTATCATTAATCTACAATCACGTGAAGAACATTATGTTTACTATGCTCTCCCCTTCACCATGTCGCCCCGAAAAATCTCTTCTGTCACTGTCGATCAGCGTAGTTGGATGCTGTAGACCCCTTCACGATGTCCCCACCCACAAACCACATTATAGTCGCTGTCCATCAGTGAGTAGTATGATGCTTTATGATCTCTACTAGTCTTCTCTGTGTTGTACAGTACTCCCCATGCACACCGGACCCCACGCATTATACATGCTAATCCTAATGCCCCATTCTTTCTCCCCACACTTATCCCTTCCTTCAGACTCACCCTGCCGAGTCCATTTCCCTTTCGTAACTTTTCAGCAACTCTCGGATTCTGTGTGTCTGCTGCTATTTTTTTCCTTCAGTGTTTTTTGTTGTTATAGTCCACACATGAGTGAAATCACTTGGTACTTCTCTTTCTAAGCATGACCTATTTCTCTGAACATACTACCGTCTAGCTCCATCCACGTAATTGCAAATGGTAGTATTTGTTATCTTCTTAAGGCTGCTTACTGCACTTTTTAAACTGGATTTCATTCTTCCTTTTTGTTTGTACTTTAGCTATGTTATTCACCATTCAACTCCTGGTTATGAACAATAGCTTTGTGTCAATTGATATGTATCTGTATGTATCTATCTAACGGTCTGTCTGTCTATCTATGTATCTATGTATATATGTATCTATCTATCTATCTATCTGCCTATCATCTATCTATGATGTCTATCATCTAATAATCTACGTACCTCTCTATCTATCTTTCATCTGTCGTCTGTGTACCTATCTATCAATGAATCAATCATCTTTTTGTCTGCCCATCTATCCTTCTGTACAGAACAGTTAGCAACATAGCCTATGTCTCTTCCCTACATTATGCTTCCAGAAATCTTGCAAGGTAACTAAGCCATAAGGAGAGCACTGTGTTCACCAATACACATTCAGGTAGGGTCAGCCGCGTGTGCTTACAAAACCAGTAAATGGAGGTGAAAGGACTTGAAACCGTATCTCTGTCCTCTGTCCTCTTATACTTCCTGATCGCTTGGTGACTTTATTTAACCACATTCAGGGAGTAAGTGATCCCTGAAGACAACAAGTATCCTTCGTCTGGGCCTATTGTCGAAAGAAAAGTGTACTTGTTTCTTTGCACACCTCCATGTTTGAGGGACAACGGCAAGATCACTGCTGATTGGTGGAGCCACAAATATAAAGGAACACCTATTTCTGGACAGGAGCAGTTGGGAACAAAGAGTGTGTTGTGGAGTGAAGTGTTTATTTGAGGGTCCAACCTTCCTTCTTTAGGTGGTTATTCCTTCTTTACATTCGTGAACATCATAAAAAGCAATGATTTTAAAAGCCCAGACACATATTATTACAGCAATTCATTTCTTGAGGTGAGAGGAAATGAGAAGGAAGTTACTGCACCACTAAATCTATGCCTAAGCACTGCTGAAACCAAACAAAAAGAATTCACGGTGGCTAGGTAGGACTATTTTCTACTGACTCCCTCTGGGGACTCAAACAGAATCCATTAGTTTGTTTGTTTCTCAGTTTCACTTGTATAGGGTACCTGTCCCCGCCCCTTCAGCTTTTAGTTTGTCTGTGTCCTTGAATCTCATGTGAGTCTCCAGAAAGGGAGCATGGAGTTGGTCTTGAGTTTTCATCAGTTCTTCTAACCCTGTGTCTTTTGATTGGAGCACTCAAAGCCTGTACTTTTATTCTGATATTTGAGAGCTGTGCTCTTAATGCAATTTGAAATTTTTTTTGTTCTCATTAAT